>NW_027261249.1:0-35000 GCF_043641665.1 Enoplosus armatus | reverse complement strand
GAACGTCCTACAGACTCGTGGCTGCTACCGTTGGAACGGCAATAGTCCATATATGCTAGACGAATGAGGGTTGCAAGTCTCTAGCACCTTCCCTTCAAAAGTTATGGCCACTTAAACACTCGGCCAATCACAATCAATGACAAAACACACTTTGGCCAATATCTCCCGAACCGAACCTCGTACACTCTCCAAACCACCTTCCGTATACACTAATTACACCACGCTGAACACGTAGGAAGTGTCCCCAGCTCTCTACGACCTTCCCAAGCTGAGATACACAAAATCATGACCAAAGGAAGTGACGTATCTCCGCAACGGAAGCTCGTACAGACTCGGGGGTGCTACCGTTGGAAAGGCCGGCCCACTATTTCAATTCAAGGACCTTGGTTTCAAGTCTCTACGACCTTCCGTTCAAAAGTTATTCACCAAAAAGTAAGTGAGCCCAGGCTCACTTTGGGTAAAACCCCCTAATCCTAACCCTAACCCTAACCCTAACCCTAACCCTAACCCTAACCCTAACCCTAACCCTAACCCTAACCCTAACCCTAACCCCTAACCCCCTAACCCTAACCCTAACCCTAACCCTAACCCTAACCCTAACCCTAACCCTAACCCTAACCCTAACCCTAACCCTAACCCTAACCCTAACCCTAGTTATTCAACAAAAACCACTCGGCCAATCACAAAACACACTTTGGCCAATATCTCCCGAACCGAACCTCGTACACTCTCCAAACCACCTTCCGTATACACTAATTACACCACGCTGAACACGTAGGAAGTGTCCCCAGCTCTCTACGACCTTCCCAAGCTGAGATACACAAAATCATGACCAAAGGAAGTGACGTATCTCCGCAACGGAAGCTCGTACAGACTCGGGGGTGCTACCGTTGGAAAGGCCGGCCCACTATTTCAATTCAAGGACCTTGGTTTCAAGTCTCTACGACCTTCCGTTCAAAAGTTATTCACCAAAAAGTAAGTGAGCCCAGGCTCACTTTGGGTAAAACCCCCTAATCCTAACCCTAACCCTAACCCTAACCCTAACCCCTAACCCTAACCCTAACCCTAACCCTAACCCCCTAACCCTAACCCCTAACCCTAACCCTAACCCTAACCCTAACCCCTAACCCTAACCCTAACCCAACCAACAACCAACAACCAACCACCAACCCAAACACCAACCCAAACACTAACCCTCACCTCTCCTCTATCCTTACCCTAACCAACACAGGGGGAGGCAAGCTCAAGGTTGGGCTTAGGCAACACATCTCACACTGGTTAAGGTCAGGGAAAGGGGCCAGGCTAGTGCGTCGTCACCTACCAATCCACCAAAATGCTCAAAAGTACAGTCAAATCAAATCCACTCCAAATTGCCTGAAACGTGCTCCTAACCACTTTCTGGGAACACCATTTAGTTAGGCATTTTTCACCTCCCTCCACACTTAGGCATTTTTCCACAAAAATTCACTCCATTCATTCTCTATGGAGAATGTCACACACTTGTATCTCCGGACAGGAACGTCCTACAGACTCGTGGCTGCTACCGTTGGAACGGCAATAGTCCATATATGCTAGACGAATGAGGGTTGCAAGTCTCTAGCACCTTCCCTTCAAAAGTTATTCAACAAAAACCACTCGGCCAATCACAATCAATCACAAAACACACTTTGGCGAATATCTCCCGAACCGAACCTCGTACAGTCTCCAAACCACCTTCCGTATACACTAATTACACCACGCTGAACACGTAGGAAGTGTCCCCAGCTCTCTACGACCTACCGTTCCCGAGATACAGACAATTTCCGGCCAAAAAATGACGTAGCTCCGCACCGGAAGCTCGTACAGACTCGGGGGTGCTACCGTTGGAACGGCCGTAGTCGATATAGGGGGGACGTATCTTGGTTTCAAGTGTCTACGACCTTCCTATCACAAGTTATTCAATTATTATAATCCTCAAAATTCTAATCGTGGTTTTTACCCCTATTCCTAATCCTAACCCTAACCCTAACCCTAACCCAACCCTAACCCTAACCCTAACCCACTTTGGGTAAAACCCCCTAATCCTAACCCTAACCCTAACCCTAACCCCTAACCCTAACCCAACCAACCAACAACCAACAACCAACCACCAACCCAAACACCAACCCAAACACTAACCCTCACCTCTCCTCTATCCTTACCCTAACCAACACAGGGGGAGGCAAGCTCAAGGTTGGGCTTAGGCAACACATCTCACACTGGTTAAGGTCAGGGAAAGGGGCCAGGCTAGTGCGTCGTCACCTACCAATCCACCAAAATGCTCAAAAGTACAGTCAAATCAAATCCACTCCAAATTGCCTGAAACGTGCTCCTAACCACTTTCTGGGAACACCATTTAGTTAGGCATTTTTCACCTCCCTCCACACTTAGGCATTTTTCGATAAAAATTCACTCCATTCATTCTCTATGGAGAATGTCACACACTTGTATCTCCGGACAGGAACGTCCTACAGACTCGTGGCTGCTACCGTTGGAACGGCAATAGTCCATATATGCTAGACGAATGAGGGTTGCAAGTCTCTAGCACCTTCCCTTCAAAAGTTATGGCCACTTAAACACTCGGCCAATCACAATCAATGACAAAACACACTTTGGCCAATATCTCCCGAACCGAACCTCGTACACTCTCCAAACCACCTTCCGTATACACTAATTACACCACGCTGAACACGTAGGAAGTGTCCCCAGCTCTCTACGACCTTCCCAAGCTGAGATACACAAAATCATGACCAAAGGAAGTGACGTATCTCCGCAACGGAAGCTCGTACAGACTCGGGGGTGCTACCGTTGGAAAGGCCGGCCCACTATTTCAATTCAAGGACCTTGGTTTCAAGTCTCTACGACCTTCCGTTCAAAAGTTATTCACCAAAAAGTAAGTGAGCCCAGGCTCACTTTGGGTAAAACCCCCTAATCCTAACCCTAACCCTAACCCCCTAACCCTAACCCTAACCCTAACCCTAACCCCTAACCCTAACCCTAACCCTAACCCTAACCCTAACCCTAACCCTAACCCTAACCCTAACCCTAACCCTAACCCTAACCCCCCTAACCCTAACCCAGGCTAGTGCGTCGTCACCTACCAATCCACCAAAATGCTCAAAAGTACAGTCAAATCAAATCCACTCCAAATTGCCTGAAACGTGCTCCTAACCACTTTCTGGGAACACCATTTAGTTAGGCATTTTTCACCTCCCTCCACACTTAGGCATTTTTCGATAAAAATTCACTCCATTCATTCTCTATGGAGAATGTCACACACTTGTATCTCCGGACAGGAACGTCCTACAGACTCGTGGCTGCTACCGTTGGAACGGCAATAGTCCATATATGCTAGACGAATGAGGGTTGCAAGTCTCTAGCACCTTCCCTTCAAAAGTTATGGCCACTTAAACACTCGGCCAATCACAATCAATCACAAAACACACTTTGGCCAATATCTCCCGAACCGAACCTCGTACACTCTCCAAACCACCTTCCGTATACACTAATTACACCACGCTGAACACGTAGGAAGTGTCCCCAGCTCTCTACGACCTTCCCAAGCTGAGATACACAAAATCATGACCAAAGGAAGTGACGTATCTCCGCAACGGAAGCTCGTACAGACTCGGGGGTGCTACCGTTGGAAAGGCCGGCCCACTATTTCAATTCAAGGACCTTGGTTTCAAGTCTCTACGACCTTCCGTTCAAAAGTTATTCACCAAAAAGTAAGTGAGCCCAGGCTCACTTTGGGTAAAACCCCCTAATCCTAACCCTAACCCTAACCCTAACCCTAACCCCTAACCCTAACCCTAACCCTAACCCTAACCCCCTAACCCTAACCCCTAACCCTAACCCTAACCCTAACCCTAACCCCTAACCCTAACCCTAACCCAACCAACAACCAACAACCAACCACCAACCCAAACACCAACCCAAACACTAACCCTCACCTCTCCTCTATCCTTACCCTAACCAACACAGGGGGAGGCAAGCTCAAGGTTGGGCTTAGGCAACACATCTCACACTGGTTAAGGTCAGGGAAAGGGGCCAGGCTAGTGCGTCGTCACCTACCAATCCACCAAAATGCTCAAAAGTACAGTCAAATCAAATCCACTCCAAATTGCCTGAAACGTGCTCCTAACCACTTTCTGGGAACACCATTTAGTTAGGCATTTTTCACCTCCCTCCACACTTAGGCATTTTTCCACAAAAATTCACTCCATTCATTCTCTATGGAGAATGTCACACACTTGTATCTCCGGACAGGAACGTCCTACAGACTCGTGGCTGCTACCGTTGGAACGGCAATAGTCCATATATGCTAGACGAATGAGGGTTGCAAGTCTCTAGCACCTTCCCTTCAAAAGTTATTCAACAAAAACCACTCGGCCAATCACAATCAATCACAAAACACACTTTGGCGAATATCTCCCGAACCGAACCTCGTACAGTCTCCAAACCACCTTCCGTATACACTAATTACACCACGCTGAACACGTAGGAAGTGTCCCCAGCTCTCTACGACCTACCGTTCCCGAGATACAGACAATTTCCGGCCAAAAAATGACGTAGCTCCGCACCGGAAGCTCGTACAGACTCGGGGGTGCTACCGTTGGAACGGCCGTAGTCGATATAGGGGGGACGTATCTTGGTTTCAAGTGTCTACGACCTTCCTATCACAAGTTATTCAATTATTATAATCCTCAAAATTCTAATCGTGGTTTTTACCCCTATTCCTAACCCTAACCCTAACCCTAACCCTATATAGGGGGGACGTATCTTGGTTTCAAGTGTCTACGACCTTCCTATCACAAGTTATTCAAGAATATATCATCCTCAAATATATCATCGTGGTTTTTACCCCTATTCCTAACCCTAACCCTAACCCTAACCCTAACCCCTAACCCTAACCCTAACCCTAACCCTAACCCTAACCCCTAACCCTAACCCTAACCCTAACCCCTAACCCTAACCCTAACCCTAACCCTAACCCTAACCTTGGTTTCAAGTCTCTACGACCTTCCGTTCAAAAGTTATTCACCAAAAAGTAAGTGAGCCCAGGCTCACTTTGGGTAAAACCCCCTAATCCTAACCCTAACCCCTAACCCATGACCAAAGGAAGTGACGTATCTCCGCAACGGAAGCTCGTACAGACTCGGGGGTGCTACCGTTGGAAAGGCCGGCCCACTATTTCAATTCAAGGACCTTGGTTTCAAGTCTCTACGACCTTCCGTTCAAAAGTTATTCACCAAAAAGTAAGTGAGCCCAGGCTCACTTTGGGTAAAACCCCCTAATCCTAACCCTAACCCTAACCCTCCTAACCCTAACCCTAACCCTAACCCCCTAACCCTAACCCTAACCCTAACCCTAACCCTAACCCAACCAACAACCAACCACCAACCCAAACACCAACCCAAACACTAACCCTCACCTCTCCTCTATCCTTACCCTAACCAACACAGGGGGAGGCAAGCTCAAGGTTGGGCTTAGGCAACACATCTCACACTGGTTAAGGTCAGGGAAAGGGGCCAGGCTAGTGCGTCGTCACCTACCAATCCACCAAAATGCTCAAAAGTACAGTCAAATCAAATCCACTCCAAATTGCCTGAAACGTGCTCCTAACCACTTTCTGGGAACACCATTTAGTTAGGCATTTTTCACCTCCCTCCACACTTAGGCATTTTTCCATAAAAATTACCTCCATTCATTCTCTATGGAGAATAGCACACACTTGTATCTCCGGACAGGAACGTCCTACAGACTCGTGGCTGCTACCGTTGGAACGGCAATAGTCCATATATGCTAGACGAATGAGGGTTGCAAGTCTCTAGCACCTTCCCTTCAAAAGTTAGCAAACAAAAACCACTCGGCCAATCACAATCAATCACAAAACACACTTTGGCGAATATCTCCCGAACCGAACCTCGTACACTCTCCAAACCACCTTCCGTATACACTAATTACACCACGCTGAACACGTAGGAAGTGTCCCCAGCTCTCTACGACCTTCCCAAGCTGAGATACACAAAATCATGACCAAAGGAAGTGACGTATCTCCGCAACGGAAGCTCGTACAGACTCGGGGGTGCTACCGTTGGAAAGGCCGGCCCACTATTTCAATTCAAGGACCTTGGTTTCAAGTCTCTACGACCTTCCGTTCAAAAGTTATTCACCAAAAAGTAAGTGAGCCCAGGCTCACTTTGGGTAAAACCCCCTAATCCTAACCCTAACCCTAACCCTAACCCTATATAGGGGGGACGTATCTTGGTTTCAAGTGTCTACGACCTTCCTATCACAAGTTATTCAAGAATATATCATCCTCAAATATATCATCGTGGTTTTTACCCCTATTCCTAACCCTAACCCTAACCCTAACCCTAACCCCTAACCCTAACCCTAACCCTAACCCTAACCCTAACCCCTAACCCTAACCCTAACCCTAACCCCTAACCCTAACCCTAACCCTAACCCTAACCCTAACCTTGGTTTCAAGTCTCTACGACCTTCCGTTCAAAAGTTATTCACCAAAAAGTAAGTGAGCCCAGGCTCACTTTGGGTAAAACCCCCTAATCCTAACCCTAACCCCTAACCCATGACCAAAGGAAGTGACGTATCTCCGCAACGGAAGCTCGTACAGACTCGGGGGTGCTACCGTTGGAAAGGCCGGCCCACTATTTCAATTCAAGGACCTTGGTTTCAAGTCTCTACGACCTTCCGTTCAAAAGTTATTCACCAAAAAGTAAGTGAGCCCAGGCTCACTTTGGGTAAAACCCCCTAATCCTAACCCTAACCCTAACCCTCCTAACCCTAACCCTAACCCTAACCCCCTAACCCTAACCCTAACCCTAACCCTAACCCTAACCCAACCAACAACCAACCACCAACCCAAACACCAACCCAAACACTAACCCTCACCTCTCCTCTATCCTTACCCTAACCAACACAGGGGGAGGCAAGCTCAAGGTTGGGCTTAGGCAACACATCTCACACTGGTTAAGGTCAGGGAAAGGGGCCAGGCTAGTGCGTCGTCACCTACCAATCCACCAAAATGCTCAAAAGTACAGTCAAATCAAATCCACTCCAAATTGCCTGAAACGTGCTCCTAACCACTTTCTGGGAACACCATTTAGTTAGGCATTTTTCACCTCCCTCCACACTTAGGCATTTTTCCATAAAAATTACCTCCATTCATTCTCTATGGAGAATAGCACACACTTGTATCTCCGGACAGGAACGTCCTACAGACTCGTGGCTGCTACCGTTGGAACGGCAATAGTCCATATATGCTAGACGAATGAGGGTTGCAAGTCTCTAGCACCTTCCCTTCAAAAGTTAGCAAACAAAAACCACTCGGCCAATCACAATCAATCACAAAACACACTTTGGCGAATATCTCCCGAACCGAACCTCGTACACTCTCCAAACCACCTTCCGTATACACTAATTACACCACGCTGAACACGTAGGAAGTGTCCCCAGCTCTCTACGACCTTCCCAAGCTGAGATACACAAAATCATGACCAAAGGAAGTGACGTATCTCCGCAACGGAAGCTCGTACAGACTCGGGGGTGCTACCGTTGGAAAGGCCGGCCCACTATTTCAATTCAAGGACCTTGGTTTCAAGTCTCTACGACCTTCCGTTCAAAAGTTATTCACCAAAAAGTAAGTGAGCCCAGGCTCACTTTGGGTAAAACCCCCTAATCCTAACCCTAACCCTAACCCTAACCCTAACCCCTAACCCCTAACCCTAACCCTAACCCTAACCCTAACCCAACAACCAACCACCAACCCAAACACCAACCCAAACACTAACCCTCACCTCTCCTCTATCCTTACCCTAACCAACACAGGGGGAGGCAAGCTCAAGGTTGGGCTTAGGCAACACATCTCACACTGGTTAAGGTCAGGGAAAGGGGCCAGGCTAGTGCGTCGTCACCTACCAATCCACCAAAATGCTCAAAAGTACAGTCAAATCAAATCCACTCCAAATTGCCTGAAACGTGCTCCTAACCACTTTCTGGGAACACCATTTAGTTAGGCATTTTTCACCTCCCTCCACACTTAGGCATTTTTCGAACAAAATTCACTCCATTCATTCTCTATGGAGAATAGCACACACTTGTATCTCCGGACAGGAACGTCCTACAGACTCGTGGCTGCTACCGTTGGAACGGCAATAGTCCATATATGCTAGACGAATGAGGGTTGCAAGTCTCTAGCACCTTCCCTTCAAAAGTTATGGACACTTAAACACTCCCACATTCACAATGAATGACAAAACACACTTTGGCGAATATCTCCCGAACCGAACCTCGTACAGTCTCAGAACCAGCATTCGTCTGCTATAATTCCACCACGCTGAACACGTAGGAAGTGTCCCCAGCTCTCTACGACCTACCGTTCCCGAGATACACACAATTTCCGGCCAAAAAATGACGTAGCTCCGCACCGGAAGCTCGTACAGACTCGGGGGTGCTACCGTTGGAACGGCCGTAGTCGATATAGGGGGGACGTATCTTGGTTTCAAGTGTCTACGACCTTCCTATCACAAGTTATTCAAGAATATATCATCCTCAAATATATCATCGTGGTTTTTACCCCTATTCCTAACCCTAACCCTAACCCTAACCCTCACTTTGGGTAAAACCCCCTAATCCTAACCCCTAACCCTAACCCATAGGCCTGAACGTGAACTTTTCATTCAAATCCGCTCCAAACTCACGGTTTGACTCAAAACAGGTCAAATATGCAGTTTGAGACTGAACGAGGGCCCAAAGTGAAGCTTTCATTCAAAACAGGAGGAAAGGACAAGTTTTCAGTGAAAGCGGCCTGAATGTCAAGTTTTCACTCAAAACAGCTCCAAACTCACAGTTTGACTCAAAACAGGTCAAATATGCAGTTTGAGACTGAACGAGGGCCCAAAGTGAAGCTTTCATTCAAAACAGGAGGAAAGGACAAGTTTTCAGTGAAAGCGGCCTGAATGTCAAGTTTTCCCTCAAAACAGCTCCAAACTCACGGTTTGACTCAAAACAGGTCAAATATGCAGTTTGAGACTGAACGAGGGCCCAAAGTGAAGCTTTCATTCAAAACAGGAGGAAAGGACAAGTTTTCAGTGAAAGCGGCCTGAATGTCAAGTTTTCACTCAAAACAGCTCCAAACTCACAGTTTGACTCAAAACAGGTCAAATATGCAGTTTGAGACTGAACGAGGGCCCAAAGTGAAGCTTTCATTCAAAACAGGAGGAAAGGACAAGTTTTCAGTGAAAGCGGCCTGAATGTCAAGTTTTCCCTCAAAACAGCTCCAAACTCACAGTTTGACTCAAAACAGGTCAAATATGCAGTTTGAGACTGAACGAGGGCCGAAAGTGAAGCTTTCATTCAAAACAGGAGGAAAGGACAAGTTTTCAGTGAAAGCGGCCTGAATGTCAAGTTTTCACTCAAAACAGTTGAAAAGGTCAAGTTTTGACTGAAATAGGCCTGAACGTGAAGTTTTCATTCAAATCCGCTCCAAAGTGACGGTTTGACTCAAAACAGGTCAAATATGCAGTTTGAGACTGAACGAGGGCCTAAAGTGAAGCTTTCATTCAAAACAGGTCAAATATGCAGTTTGAGACTGAACGAGGGCCGAAAGTAAAGCTTTCATTCAAAACAGGAGGAAAGGACAAGTTTTCAGTGAAAGAGGCCTGAATGTCAAGTTTTCACTCAAAACAGTTGAAAAGGTCAAGTTTTGACAGAAAGAGGCCTGAACGTGAAGTTTTCATTCAAATCAGCTCCAAAGTGACGGTTTGACTCAAAACAGGTCAAATATGCAGTTTGAGACTGAACGAGGGCCTAAAGTGAAGCTTTCATTCAAAACAGGTCAAATATGCAGTTTGAGACTGAACGAGGGCCGAAAGTAAAGCTTTCATTCAAAACAGGAGGAAAGGACAAGTTTTCAGTGAAAGAGGCCTGAATGTCAAGTTTTCACTCAAAACAGTTGAAAAGGTCAAGTTTTGACAGAAAGAGGCCTGAACGTGAAGTTTTCATTCAAATCAGCTCCAAAGTGACGGTTTGACTCAAAACAGGTCAAATATGCAGTTTGAGACTGAACGAGGGCCTAAAGTGAAGCTTTCATTCAAAACAGGTCAAATATGCAGTTTGAGACTGAACGAGGGCCGAAAGTAAAGCTTTCATTCAAAACAGGAGGAAAGGACAAGTTTTCAGTGAAAGAGGCCTGAATGTCAAGTTTTCACTCAAAACAGTTGAAAAGGTCAAGTTTTGACAATAAGAGGCCTGAACGTGAAGTTTTCATTCAAATCAGCTCCAAAGTCACGGTTTGACTCAAAACAGGTCAAATATGCAGTTTGAGACTGAACGAGGGCCTAAAGTGAAGCTTTCATTCAAAACAGGAGGAAAGGACAAGTTTTCAGTGAAAGAGGCCTGAATGTCAAGTTTTCACTCAAAACAGTTGAAAAGGTCAAGTTTTGACAGAAAGAGGCCTGAACGTGAAGTTTTCATTCAAATCAGCTCCAAAGTGACGGTTTGACTCAAAACAGGTCAAATATGCAGTTTGAGACTGAACGAGGGCCTAAAGTGAAGCTTTCATTCAAAACAGGTCAAATATGCAGTTTGAGACTGAACGAGGGCCGAAAGTAAAGCTTTCATTCAAAACAGGAGGAAAGGACAAGTTTTCAGTGAAAGAGGCCTGAATGTCAAGTTTTCACTCAAAACAGTTGAAAAGGTCAAGTTTTGACAGAAAGAGGCCTGAACGTGAAGTTTTCATTCAAATCAGCTCCAAAGTGACGGTTTGACTCAAAACAGGTCAAATATGCAGTTTGAGACTGAACGAGGGCCTAAAGTGAAGCTTTCATTCAAAACAGGAGGAAAGGACAAGTTTTCAGTGAAAGAGGCCTGAATGTCAAGTTTTCACTCAAAACAGTTGAAAAGGTCAAGTTTTGACAGAAAGAGGCCTGAACGTGAAGTTTTCATTCAAATCAGCTCCAAAGTGACGGTTTGACTCAAAACAGGTCAAATATGCAGTTTGAGACTGAACGAGGGCCTAAAGTGAAGCTTTCATTCAAAACAGGTCAAATATGCAGTTTGAGACTGAACGAGGGCCGAAAGTAAAGCTTTCATTCAAAACAGGAGGAAAGGACAAGTTTTCAGTGAAAGAGGCCTGAATGTCAAGTTTTCACTCAAAACAGTTGAAAAGGTCAAGTTTTGACAGAAAGAGGCCTGAACGTGAAGTTTTCATTCAAATCAGCTCCAAAGTCACGGTTTGACTCAAAACAGGTCAAATATGCAGTTTGAGACTGAACGAGGGCCTAAAGTGAAGCTTTCATTCAAAACAGGAGGAAAGGACAAGTTTTCAGTGAAAGAGGCCTGAATGTCAAGTTTTCACTCAAAACAGTTGAAAAGGTCAAGTTTTGACAGAAAGAGGCCTGAACGTGAAGTTTTCATTCAAATCAGCTCCAAAGTGACGGTTTGACTCAAAACAGGTCAAATATGCAGTTTGAGACTGAACGAGGGCCTAAAGTGAAGCTTTCATTCAAAACAGGTCAAATATGCAGTTTGAGACTGAACGAGGGCCGAAAGTAAAGCTTTCATTCAAAACAGGAGGAAAGGACAAGTTTTCAGTGAAAGAGGCCTGAATGTCAAGTTTTCACTCAAAACAGTTGAAAAGGTCAAGTTTTGACAGAAAGAGGCCTGAACGTGAAGTTTTCATTCAAATCAGCTCCAAAGTCACGGTTTGACTCAAAACAGGTCAAATATGCAGTTTGAGACTGAACGAGGGCCTAAAGTGAAGCTTTCATTCAAAACAGGAGGAAAGGACAAGTTTTCAGTGAAAGAGGCCTGAATGTCAAGTTTTCACTCAAAACAGTTGAAAAGGTCAAGTTTTGACAGAAAGAGGCCTGAAGGTGAAGTTTTCATTCAAATCAGCTCCAAAGTGACGGTTTGACTCAAAACAGGTCAAATATGCAGTTTGAGACTGAACGAGGGCCTAAAGTGAAGCTTTCATTCAAAACAGGTCAAATATGCAGTTTGAGACTGAACGAGGGCCGAAAGTAAAGCTTTCATTCAAAACAGGAGGAAAGGACAAGTTTTCAGTGAAAGAGGCCTGAATGTCAAGTTTTCACTCAAAACAGTTGAAAAGGTCAAGTTTTGACAATAAGAGGCCTGAACGTGAAGTTTTCATTCAAATCAGCTCCAAAGTCACGGTTTGACTCAAAACAGGTCAAATATGCAGTTTGAGACTGAACGAGGGCCTAAAGTGAAGCTTTCATTCAAAACAGGAGGAAAGGACAAGTTTTCAGTGAAAGAGGCCTGAATGTCAAGTTTTCACTCAAAACAGTTGAAAAGGTCAAGTTTTGACAGAAAGAGGCCTGAACGTGAAGTTTTCATTCAAATCAGCTCCAAAGTGACGGTTTGACTCAAAACAGGTCAAATATGCAGTTTGAGACTGAACGAGGGCCTAAAGTGAAGCTTTCATTCAAAACAGGTCAAATATGCAGTTTGAGACTGAACGAGGGCCGAAAGTAAAGCTTTCATTCAAAACAGGAGGAAAGGACAAGTTTTCAGTGAAAGAGGCCTGAATGTCAAGTTTTCACTCAAAACAGTTGAAAAGGTCAAGTTTTGACAGAAAGAGGCCTGAACGTGAAGTTTTCATTCAAATCAGCTCCAAAGTGACGGTTTGATTCAAAACAGGTCAAATATGCAGTTTGAGACTGAACGAGGGCCTAAAGTGAAGCTTTCATTCAAAACAGGAGGAAAGGACAAGTTTTCAGTGAAAGAGGCCTGAATGTCAAGTTTTCACTCAAAACAGTTGAAAAGGTCAAGTTTTGACAGAAAGAGGCCTGAACGTGAAGTTTTCATTCAAATCAGCTCCAAAGTCACGGTTTGACTCAATACAGGTCAAATATGCAGTTTGAGACTGAACGAGGGCCTAAAGTGAAGCTTTCATTCAAAACAGGAGGAAAGGACAAGTTTTCAGTGAAAGAGGCCTGAATGTCAAGTTTTCACTCAAAACAGTTGAAAAGGTCAAGTTTTGACAGAAAGAGGCCTGAACGTGAAGTTTTCATTCAAATCAGCTCCAAAGTGACGGTTTGACTCAAAACAGGTCAAATATGCAGTTTGAGACTGAACGAGGGCCTAAAGTGAAGCTTTCATTCAAAACAGGTCAAATATGCAGTTTGAGACTGAACGAGGGCCTAAAGTGAAGCTTTCATTCAAAACAGGTCAAATATGCAGTTTGAGACTGAACGAGGGCCGAAAGTAAAGCTTTCATTCAAAACAGGAGGAAAGGACAAGTTTTCAGTGAAAGAGGCCTGAATGTCAAGTTTTCACTCAAAACAGTTGAAAAGGTCAAGTTTTGACAGAAAGAGGCCTGAACGTGAAGTTTTCATTCAAATCAGCTCCAAAGTCACGGTTTGACTCAAAACAGGTCAAATATGCAGTTTGAGACTGAACGAGGGCCTAAAGTGAAGCTTTCATTCAAAACAGGAGGAAAGGACAAGTTTTCAGTGAAAGAGGCCTGAATGTCAAGTTTTCACTCAAAACAGTTGAAAAGGTCAAGTTTTGACAGAAAGAGGCCTGAACGTGAAGTTTTCATTCAAATCAGCTCCAAAGTGACGGTTTGACTCAAAACAGGTCAAATATGCAGTTTGAGACTGAACGAGGGCCTAAAGTGAAGCTTTCATTCAAAACAGGTCAAATATGCAGTTTGAGACTGAACGAGGGCCGAAAGTAAAGCTTTCATTCAAAACAGGAGGAAAGGACAAGTTTTCAGTGAAAGAGGCCTGAATGTCAAGTTTTCACTCAAAACAGTTGAAAAGGTCAAGTTTTGACAGAAAGAGGCCTGAACGTGAAGTTTTCATTCAAATCAGCTCCAAAGTGACGGTTTGACTCAAAACAGGTCAAATATGCAGTTTGAGACTGAACGAGGGCCTAAAGTGAAGCTTTCATTCAAAACAGGTCAAATATGCAGTTTGAGACTGAACGAGGGCCGAAAGTAAAGCTTTCATTCAAAACAGGAGGAAAGGACAAGTTTTCAGTGAAAGAGGCCTGAATGTCAAGTTTTCACTCAAAACAGTTGAAAAGGTCAAGTTTTGACAGAAAGAGGCCTGAACGTGAAGTTTTCATTCAAATCAGCTCCAAAGTCACGGTTTGATTCAAAACAGGTCAAATATGCAGTTTGAGACTGAACGAGGGCCTAAAGTGAAGCTTTCATTCAAAACAGGAGGAAAGGACAAGTTTTCAGTGAAAGCGGCCTGAATGTCAAGTTTTCCCTCAAAACAGCTCCAAACTCACAGTTTGACTCAAAACAGGTCAAATATGCAGTTTGAGACTGAACGAGGGCCGAAAGTGAAGCTTTCATTCAAAACAGGAGGAAAGGACAAGTTTTCAGTGAAAGCGGCCTGAATGTCAAGTTTTCCCTCAAAACAGCTCCAAACTCACAGTTTGACTCAAAACAGGTCAAATATGCAGTTTGAGACTGAACGAGGGCCGAAAGTGAAGCTTTCATTCAAAACAGGAGGAAAGGACAAGTTTTCAGTGAAAGCGGCCTGAATGTCAAGTTTTCCCTCAAAACAGCTCCAAACTCACAGTTTGACTCAAAACAGGTCAAATATGCAGTTTGAGACTGAACGAGGGCCGAAAGTGAAGCTTTCATTCAAAACAGGAGGAAAGGACAAGTTTTCAGTGAAAGCGGCCTGAATGTCAAGTTTTCACTCAAAACAGTTGAAAAGGTCAAGTTTTGACTGAAATAGGCCTGAACGTGAAGTTTTCATTCAAATCCGCTCCAAAGTGACGGTTTGACTCAAAACAGGTCAAATATGCAGTTTGAGACTGAACGAGGGCCTAAAGTGAAGCTTTCATTCAAAACAGGTCAAATATGCAGTTTGAGACTGAACGAGGGCCGAAAGTAAAGCTTTCATTCAAAACAGGAGGAAAGGACAAGTTTTCAGTGAAAGAGGCCTGAATGTCAAGTTTTCACTCAAAACAGTTGAAAAGGTCAAGTTTTGACAGAAAGAGGCCTGAACGTGAAGTTTTCATTCAAATCAGCTCCAAAGTCACGGTTTGACTCAAAACAGGTCAAATATGCAGTTTGAGACTGAACGAGGGCCTAAAGTGAAGCTTTCATTCAAAACAGGAGGAAAGGACAAGTTTTCAGTGAAAGAGGCCTGAATGTCAAGTTTTCACTCAAAACAGTTGAAAAGGTCAAGTTTTGACAGAAAGAGGCCTGAACGTGAAGTTTTCATTCAAATCAGCTCCAAAGTGACGGTTTGACTCAAAACAGGTCAAATATGCAGTTTGAGACTGAACGAGGGCCTAAAGTGAAGCTTTCATTCAAAACAGGTCAAATATGCAGTTTGAGACTGAACGAGGGCCGAAAGTAAAGCTTTCATTCAAAACAGGAGGAAAGGACAAGTTTTCAGTGAAAGAGGCCTGAATGTCAAGTTTTCACTCAAAACAGTTGAAAAGGTCAAGTTTTGACAATAAGAGGCCTGAACGTGAAGTTTTCATTCAAATCAGCTCCAAAGTCACGGTTTGACTCAAAACAGGTCAAATATGCAGTTTGAGACTGAACGAGGGCCTAAAGTGAAGCTTTCATTCAAAACAGGAGGAAAGGACAAGTTTTCAGTGAAAGAGGCCTGAATGTCAAGTTTTCACTCAAAACAGTTGAAAAGGTCAAGTTTTGACAGAAAGAGGCCTGAACGTGAAGTTTTCATTCAAATCAGCTCCAAAGTGACGGTTTGACTCAAAACAGGTCAAATATGCAGTTTGAGACTGAACGAGGGCCTAAAGTGAAGCTTTCATTCAAAATACGTCAAATATGCAGTTTGAGACTGAACGAGGGCCGAAAGTAAAGCTTTCATTCAAAACAGGAGGAAAGGACAAGTTTTCAGTGAAAGAGGCCTGAATGTCAAGTTTTCACTCAAAACAGTTGAAAAGGTCAAGTTTTGACAGAAAGAGGCCTGAACGTGAAGTTTTCATTCAAATCAGCTCCAAAGTCACGGTTTGACTCAAAACAGGTCAAATATGCAGTTTGAGACTGAACGAGGGCCTAAAGTGAAGCTTTCATTCAAAACAGGAGGAAAGGACAAGTTTTCAGTGAAAGAGGCCTGAATGTCAAGTTTTCACTCAAAACAGTTGAAAAGGTCAAGTTTTGACAGAAAGAGGCCTGAACGTGAAGTTTTCATTCAAATCAGCTCCAAAGTGACGGTTTGACTCAAAACAGGTCAAATATGCAGTTTGAGACTGAACGAGGGCCTAAAGTGAAGCTTTCATTCAAAACAGGTCAAATATGCAGTTTGAGACTGAACGAGGGCCGAAAGTAAAGCTTTCATTCAAAACAGGAGGAAAGGACAAGTTTTCAGTGAAAGAGGCCTGAATGTCAAGTTTTCACTCAAAACAGTTGAAAAGGTCAAGTTTTGACAGAAAGAGGCCTGAACGTGAAGTTTTCATTCAAATCAGCTCCAAAGTCACGGTTTGACTCAAAACAGGTCAAATATGCAGTTTGAGACTGAACGAGGGCCTAAAGTGAAGCTTTCATTCAAAACAGGAGGAAAGGACAAGTTTTCAGTGAAAGAGGCCTGAATGTCAAGTTTTCACTCAAAACAGTTGAAAAGGTCAAGTTTTGACAGAAAGAGGCCTGAACGTGAAGTTTTCATTCAAATCAGCTCCAAAGTCACGGTTTGACTCAAAACAGGTCAAATATGCAGTTTGAGACTGAACGAGGGCCTAAAGTGAAGCTTTCATTCAAAACAGGAGGAAAGGACAAGTTTTCAGTGAAAGAGGCCTGAATGTCAAGTTTTCACTCAAAACAGTTGAAAAGGTCAAGTTTTGACAGAAAGAGGCCTGAACGTGAAGTTTTCATTCAAATCAGCTCCAAAGTCACGGTTTGACTCAAAACAGGTCAAATATGCAGTTTGAGACTGAACGAGGGCCTAAAGTGAAGCTTTCATTCAAAACAGGTCAAATATGCAGTTTGAGACTGAACGAGGGCCGAAAGTAAAGCTTTCATTCAAAACAGGAGGAAAGGACAAGTTTTCAGTGAAAGAGGCCTGAATGTCAAGTTTTCACTCAAAACAGTTGAAAAGGTCAAGTTTTGACAGAAAGAGGCCTGAACGTGAAGTTTTCATTCAAATCAGCTCCAAAGTGACGGTTTGATTCAAAACAGGTCAAATATGCAGTTTGAGACTGAACGAGGGCCTAAAGTGAAGCTTTCATTCAAAACAGGAGGAAAGGACAAGTTTTCAGTGAAAGAGGCCTGAATGTCAAGTTTTCACTCAAAACAGTTGAAAAGGTCAAGTTTTGACAGAAAGAGGCCTGAACGTGAAGTTTTCATTCAAATCAGCTCCAAAGTGACGGTTTGACTCAATACAGGTCAAATATGCAGTTTGAGACTGAACGAGGGCCTAAAGTGAAGCTTTCATTCAAAACAGGAGGAAAGGACAAGTTTTCAGTGAAAGAGGCCTGAATGTCAAGTTTTCACTCAAAACAGTTGAAAAGGTCAAGTTTTGACAGAAAGAGGCCTGAACGTGAAGTTTTCATTCAAATCAGCTCCAAAGTGACGGTTTGACTCAAAACAGGTCAAATATGCAGTTTGAGACTGAACGAGGGCCGAAAGTGAAGCTTTCATTCAAAACAGGTCAAATATGCAGTTTGAGACTGAACGAGGGCCTAAAGTGAAGCTTTCATTCAAAACAGGTCAAATATGCAGTTTGAGACTGAACGAGGGCCGAAAGTAAAGCTTTCATTCAAAACAGGAGGAAAGGACAAGTTTTCAGTGAAAGAGGCCTGAATGTCAAGTTTTCACTCAAAACAGTTGAAAAGGTCAAGTTTTGACAGAAAGAGGCCTGAACGTGAAGTTTTCATTCAAATCAGCTCCAAAGTCACGGTTTGACTCAAAACAGGTCAAATATGCAGTTTGAGACTGAACGAGGGCCTAAAGTGAAGCTTTCATTCAAAACAGGAGGAAAGGACAAGTTTTCAGTGAAAGAGGCCTGAATGTCAAGTTTTCACTCAAAACAGTTGAAAAGGTCAAGTTTTGACAGAAAGAGGCCTGAACGTGAAGTTTTCATTCAAATCAGCTCCAAAGTGACGGTTTGACTCAAAACAGGTCAAATATGCAGTTTGAGACTGAACGAGGGCCTAAAGTGAAGCTTTCATTCAAAACAGGTCAAATATGCAGTTTGAGACTGAACGAGGGCCGAAAGTAAAGCTTTCATTCAAAACAGGAGGAAAGGACAAGTTTTCAGTGAAAGAGGCCTGAATGTCAAGTTTTCACTCAAAACAGTTGAAAAGGTCAAGTTTTGACAGAAAGAGGCCTGAACGTGAAGTTTTCATTCAAATCAGCTCCAAAGTCACGGTTTGACTCAAAACAGGTCAAATATGCAGTTTGAGACTGAACGAGGGCCTAAAGAGAAGCTTTCATTCAAAACAGGAGGAAAGGACAAGTTTTCAGTGAAAGAGGCCTGAATGTCAAGTTTTCACTCAAAACAGCTCCAAACTCACGGTTTGACTCAAAACAGGTCAAATATGCAGTTTGAGACTGAACGAGGGCCGAAAGTGAAGCTTTCATTCAAAACAGGAGGAAAGGACAAGTTTTCAGTGAAAGCAGCCTGAATGTCAAGTTTTCACTCAAAACAGCTCCAAACTCACGGTTTGACTCAAAACAGGTCAAATATGCAGTTTGAGACTGAACGAGGGCCGAAAGTGAAGCTTTCATTCAAAACAGGAGGAAAGGACAAGTTTTCAGTGAAAGCGGCCTAAATGTCAAGTTTTCACTCAAAACAGTTGAAAAGGTCAAGTTTTGACTGAAATAGGCCTGAACGTGAACTTTTCATTCAAATCCGCTCCAAACTCACGGTTTGACTCAAAACAGGTCAAATATGCAGTTTGAGACTGAACGAGGGCCCAAAGTGAAGCTTTCATTCAAAACAGGAGGAAAGGACAAGTTTTCAGTGAAAGCGGCCTGAATGTCAAGTTTTCACTCAAAACAGTTGAAAAGGTCAAGTTTTGACTGAAATAGGCCTGAACGTGAACTTTTCATTCAAATCCGCTCCAAACTCACGGTTTGACTCAAAACAGGTCAAATATGCAGTTTGAGACTGAACGAGGGCCCAAAGTGAAGCTTTCATTCAAAACAGGAGGAAAGGACAAGTTTTCAGTGAAAGAGGCCTGAATGTCATGTTTTCACTCAAAACAGTTGAAAAGGTCAAGTTTTGACAGAAAGAGGCCTGAACGTGAAGTTTTCATTCAAATCAGCTCCAAAGTCACGGTTTGACTCAAAACAGGTCAAATATGCAGTTTGAGACTGAACGAGGGCCTAAAGTGAAGCTTTCATTCAAAACAGGTCAAATATGCAATTTGAGACTGAACGAGGGCCGAAAGTAAAGCTTTCATTCAAAACAGGAGGAAAGGACAAGTTTTCAGTGAAAGAGGCCTGAATGTCAAGTTTTCACTCAAAACAGTTGAAAAGGTCAAGTTTTGACAGAAAGAGGCCTGAACGTGAAGTTTTCATTAAAATCAGCTCCAAAGTGACGGTTTGACTCAAAACAGGTCAAATATGCAGTTTGAGACTGAACGAGGGCCTAAAGTGAAGCTTTCATTCAAAACAGGAGGAAAGGACAAGTTTTCAGTGAAAGAGGCCTGAATGTCAAGTTTTCACTCAAAACAGTTGAAAAGGTCAAGTTTTGACAGAAGAGGCCTGAACGTGAAGTTTTCATTCAAATCAGCTCCAAAGTGACGGTTTGACTCAAAACAGGTCAAATATGCAGTTTGAGACTGAACGAGGGCCTAAAGTGAAGCTTTCATTCAAAACAGGTCAAATATGCAGTTTGAGACTGAACGAGGGCCGAAAGTAAAGCTTTCATTCAAAACAGGAGGAAAGGACAAGTTTTCAGTGAAAGAGGCCTGAATGTCAAGTTTTCACTCAAAACAGTTGAAAAGGTCAAGTTTTGACAGAAAGAGGCCTGAACGTGAAGTTTTCATTCAAATCAGCTCCAAAGTCACGGTTTGACTCAAAACAGGTCAAATATGCAGTTTGAGACTGAACGAGGGCCTAAAGTGAAGCTTTCATTCAAAACAGGAGGAAAGGACAAGTTTTCAGTGAAAGAGGCCTGAATGTCAAGTTTTCACTCAAAACAGTTGAAAAGGTCAAGTTTTGACAGAAAGAGGCCTGAACGTGAAGTTTTCATTCAAATCAGCTCCAAAGTGACGGTTTGACTCAAAACAGGTCAAATATGCAGTTTGAGACTGAACGAGGGCCTAAAGTGAAGCTTTCATTCAAAACAGGTCAAATATGCAGTTTGAGACTGAACGAGGGCCGAAAGTAAAGCTTTCATTCAAAAACAGGAGGAAAGGACAAGTTTTCAGTGAAAGAGGCCTGAATGTCAAGTTTTCACTCAAAACAGTTGAAAAGGTCAAGTTTTGACAGAAAGAGGCCTGAACGTGAAGTTTTCATTCAAATCAGCTCCAAAGTGACGGTTTGACTCAAAACAGGTCAAATATGCAGTTTGAGACTGAACGAGGGCCTAAAGTGAAGCTTTCATTCAAAACAGGAGGAAAGGACAAGTTTTCAGTGAAAGAGGCCTGAATGTCAAGTTTTCACTCAAAACAGTTGAAAAGGTCAAGTTTTGACAGAAAGAGGCCTGAACGTGAAGTTTTCATTCAAATCAGCTCCAAAGTCACGGTTTGACTCAAAACAGGTCAAATATGCAGTTTGAGACTGAACGAGGGCCTAAAGTGAAGCTTTCATTCAAAACAGGTCAAATATGCAGTTTGAGACTGAACGAGGGCCGAAAGTAAAGCTTTCATTCAAAACAGGAGGAAAGGACAAGTTTTCAGTGAAAGAGGCCTGAATGTCAAGTTTTCACTCAAAACAGTTGAAAAGGTCAAGTTTTGACAGAAAGAGGCCTGAACGTGAAGTTTTCATTCAAATCAGCTCCAAAGTGACGGTTTGACTCAAAACAGGTCAAATATGCAGTTTGAGACTGAACGAGGGCCTAAAGTGAAGCTTTCATTCAAAACAGGAGGAAAGGACAAGTTTTCAGTGAAAGAGGCCTGAATGTCAAGTTTTCACTCAAAACAGTTGAAAAGGTCAAGTTTTGACAGAAAGAGGCCTGAACGTGAAGTTTTCATTCAAATCAGCTCCAAAGTCACGGTTTGACTCAAAACAGGTCAAATATGCAGTTTGAGACTGAACGAGGGCCTAAAGTGAAGCTTTCATTCAAAACAGGAGGAAAGGACAAGTTTTCAGTGAAAGAGGCCTGAATGTCAAGTTTTCACTCAAAACAGTTGAAAAGGTCAAGTTTTGACAGAAAGAGGCCTGAACGTGAAGTTTTCATTCAAATCAGCTCCAAAGTCACGGTTTTGACTCAAAACAGGTCAAATATGCAGTTTGAGACTGAACGAGGGCCTAAAGTGAAGCTTTCATTCAAAACAGGAGGAAAGGACAAGTTTTCAGTGAAAGAGGCCTGAATGTCAAGTTTTCACTCAAAACAGTTGAAAAGGTCAAGTTTTGACAGAAAGAGGCCTGAACGTGAAGTTTTCATTCAAATCAGCTCCAAAGTCACGGTTTGACTCAAAACAGGTCAAATATGCAGTTTGAGACTGAACGAGGGCCTAAAGTGAAGCTTTCATTCAAAACAGGTCAAATATGCAGTTTGAGACTGAACGAGGGCCGAAAGTAAAGCTTTCATTCAAAACAGGAGGAAAGGACAAGTTTTCAGTGAAAGAGGCCTGAATGTCAAGTTTTCACTCAAAACAGTTGAAAAGGTCAAGTTTTGACAGAAAGAGGCCTGAACGTGAAGTTTTCATTCAAATCAGCTCCAAAGTGACGGTTTGACTCAAAAAAGGTCAAATATGCAGTTTGAGACTGAACGAGGGCCTAAAGTGAAGCTTTCATTCAAAACAGGAGGAATGGACAAGTTTTCAGTGAAAGAGGCCTGAATGTCAAGTTTTCACTCAAAACAGTTGAAAAGGTCAAGTTTTGAGAGAAAGAGGCCTGAACGTGAAGTTTTCATTCAAATCAGCTCCAAAGTGACGGTTTGACTCAAAACAGGTCAAATATGCAGTTTGAGACTGAACGAGGGCCTAAAGTGAAGCTTTCATTCAAAACAGGTCAAATATGCAGTTTGAGACTGAACGAGGGCCGAAAGTAAAGCTTTCATTCAAAACAGGAGGAAAGGACAAGTTTTCAGTGAAAGAGGCCTGAATGTCAAGTTTTCACTCAAACAGTTGAAAAGGTCAAGTTTTGACAGAAAGAGGCCTGAACGTGAAGTTTTCATTCAAATCAGCTCCAAAGTGACGGTTTGACTCAAAACAGGTCAAATATGCAGATTGAGACTGAACGAGGGCCTAAAGTGAAGCTTTCATTCAAAACAGGTCAAATATGCAGTTTGAGACTGAACGAGGGCCGAAAGTAAAGCTTTCATTCAAAACAGGAGGAAAGGACAAGTTTTCAGTGAAAGAGGCCTGAATGTCAAGTTTTCACTCAAAACAGTTGAAAAGGTCAAGTTTTGACAGAAAGAGGCCTGAACGTGAAGTTTTCATTCAAATCAGCTCCAAAGTGACGGTTTGACTCAAAACAGGTCAAATATGCAGTTTGAGACTGAACGAGGGCCTAAAGTGAAGCTTTCATTCAAAACAGGTCAAATATGCAGTTTGAGACTGAACGAGGGCCGAAAGTAAAGCTTTCATTCAAAACAGGAGGAAAGGACAAGTTTTCAGTGAAAGAGGCCTGAATGTCAAGTTTTCACTCAAAACAGTTGAAAAGGTCAAGTTTTGACAGAAAGAGGCCTGAACGTGAAGTTTTCATTCAAATCAGCTCCAAAGTGACGGTTTGACTCAAAACAGGTCAAATATGCAGTTTGAGACTGAACGAGGGCCTAAAGTGAAGCTTTCATTCAAAACAGGAGGAAAGGACAAGTTTTCAGTGAAAGAGGCCTGAATGTCAAGTTTTCACTCAAAACAGTTGAAAAGGTCAAGTTTTGACAGAAAGAGGCCTGAACGTGAAGTTTTCATTCAAATCAGCTCCAAAGTCACGGTTTTGACTCAAAACAGGTCAAATATGCAGTTTGAGACTGAACGAGGGCCTAAAGTGAAGCTTTCATTCAAAACAGGTCAAATATGCAGTTTGAGACTGAACGAGGGCCGAAAGTAAAGCTTTCATTCAAAACAGGAGGAAAGGACAAGTTTTCAGTGAAAGAGGCCTGAATGTCAAGTTTTCACTCAAAACAGTTGAAAAGGTCAAGTTTTGACAGAAAGAGGCCTGAACGTGAAGTTTTCATTCAAATCAGCTCCAAAGTGACGGTTTGACTCAAAACAGGTCAAATATGCAGTTTGAGACTGAACGAGGGCCTAAAGTGAAGCTTTCATTCAAAACAGGAGGAAAGGACAAGTTTTCAGTGAAAGAGGCCTGAATGTCAAGTTTTCACTCAAAACAGTTGAAAAGGTCAAGTTTTGACAGAAAGAGGCCTGAACGTGAAGTTTTCATTCAAATCAGCTCCAAAGTCACGGTTTGACTCAAAACAGGTCAAATATGCAGTTTGAGACTGAACGAGGGCCTAAAGTGAAGCTTTCATTCAAAACAGGAGGAAAGGACAAGTTTTCAGTGAAAGAGGCCTGAATGTCAAGTTTTCACTCAAAACAGTTGAAAAGGTCAAGTTTTGACAGAAAGAGGCCTGAACGTGAAGTTTTCATTCAAATCAGCTCCAAAGTGACGGTTTGACTCAAAACAGGTCAAATATGCAGTTTGAGACTGAACGAGGGCCTAAAGTGAAGCTTTCATTCAAAACAGGTCAAATATGCAGTTTGAGACTGAACGAGGGCCGAAAGTAAAGCTTTCATTCAAAACAGGAGGAAAGGACAAGTTTTCAGTGAAAGAGGCCTGAATGTCAAGTTTTCACTCAAAACAGTTGAAAAGGTCAAGTTTTGACAGAAAGAGGCCTGAACGTGAAGTTTTCATTCAAATCAGCTCCAAAGTGACGGTTTGACTCAAAACAGGTCAAATATGCAGTTTGAGACTGAACGAGGGCCTAAAGTGAAGCTTTCATTCAAAACAGGTCAAATATGCAGTTTGAGACTGAACGAGGGCCGAAAGTAAAGCTTTCATTCAAAACAGGAGGAAAGGACAAGTTTTCAGTGAAAGAGGCCTGAATGTCAAGTTTTCACTCAAAACAGTTGAAAAGGTCAAGTTTTGACAGAAAGAGGCCTGAACGTGAAGTTTTCATTCAAATCAGCTCCAAAGTGACGGTTTGACTCAAAACAGGTCAAATATGCAGTTTGAGACTGAACGAGGGCCTAAAGTGAAGCTTTCATTCAAAACAGGTCAAATATGCAGTTTGAGACTGAACGAGGGCCGAAAGTAAAGCTTTCATTCAAAACAGGAGGAAAGGACAAGTTTTCAGTGAAAGAGGCCTGAATGTCAAGTTTTCACTCAAAACAGTTGAAAAGGTCAAGTTTTGACAGAAAGAGGCCTGAACGTGAAGTTTTCATTCAAATCAGCTCCAAAGTGACGGTTTGACTCAAAACAGGTCAAATATGCAGTTTGAGACTGAACGAGGGCCTAAAGTGAAGCTTTCATTCAAAACAGGAGGAAAGGACAAGTTTTCAGTGAAAGAGGCCTGAATGTCAAGTTTTCACTCAAAACAGTTGAAAAGGTCAAGTTTTGACAGAAAGAGGCCTGAACGTGAAGTTTTCATTCAAATCAGCTCCAAAGTGACGGTTTGACTCAAAACAGGTCAAATATGCAGTTTGAGACTGAACGAGGGCCTAAAGTGAAGCTTTCATTCAAAACAGGAGGAAAGGACAAGTTTTCAGTGAAAGAGGCCTGAATGTCAAGTTTTCACTCAAAACAGTTGAAAAGGTCAAGTTTTGACAGAAAGAGGCCTGAACGTGAAGTTTTCATTCAAATCAGCTCCAAAGTGACGGTTTGACTCAAAACAGGTCAAATATGCAGTTTGAGACTGAACGAGGGCCTAAAGTGAAGCTTTCATTCAAAACAGGAGGAAAGGACAAGTTTTCAGTGAAAGAGGCCTGAATGTCAAGTTTTCACTCAAAACAGTTGAAAAGGTCAAGTTTTGACAGAAAGAGGCCTGAACGTGAAGTTTTCATTCAAATCAGCTCCAAAGTGACGGTTTGACTCAAAACAGGTCAAATATGCAGTTTGAGACTGAACGAGGGCCTAAAGTGAAGCTTTCATTCAAAACAGGTCAAATATGCAGTTTGAGACTGAACGAGGGCCGAAAGTAAAGCTTTCATTCAAAACAGGAGGAAAGGACAAGTTTTCAGTGAAAGAGGCCTGAATGTCAAGTTTTCACTCAAAACAGTTGAAAAGGTCAAGTTTTGACAGAAAGAGGCCTGAACGTGAAGTTTTCATTCAAATCAGCTCCAAAGTGACGGTTTGACTCAAAACAGGTCAAATATGCAGTTTGAGACTGAACGAGGGCCTAAAGTGAAGCTTTCATTCAAAACAGGTCAAATATGCAGTTTGAGACTGAACGAGGGCCGAAAGTAAAGCTTTCATTCAAAACAGGAGGAAAGGACAAGTTTTCAGTGAAAGAGGCCTGAATGTCAAGTTTTCACTCAAAACAGTTGAAAAGGTCAAGTTTTGACAGAAAGAGGCCTGAACGTGAAGTTTTCATTCAAATCAGCTCCAAAGTGACGGTTTGACTCAAAACAGGTCAAATATGCAGTTTGAGACTGAACGAGGGCCTAAAGTGAAGCTTTCATTCAAAACAGGTCAAATATGCAGTTTGAGACTGAACGAGGGCCGAAAGTAAAGCTTTCATTCAAAACAGGAGGAAAGGACAAGTTTTCAGTGAAAGAGGCCTGAATGTCAAGTTTTCACTCAAAACAGTTGAAAAGGTCAAGTTTTGACAGAAAGAGGCCCTGAACGTGAAGTTTTCATTCAAATCAGCTCCAAAGTGACGGTTTGACTCAAAACAGGTCAAATATGCAGTTTGAGACTGAACGAGGGCCTAAAGTGAAGCTTTCATTCAAAACAGGTCAAATATGCAGTTTGAGACTGAACGAGGGCCGAAAGTAAAGCTTTCATTCAAAACAGGAGGAAAGGACAAGTTTTCAGTGAAAGAGGCCTGAATGTCAAGTTTTCACTCAAAACAGTTGAAAAGGTCAAGTTTTGACAGAAAGAGGCCTGAACGTGAAGTTTTCATTCAAATCAGCTCCAAAGTGACGGTTTGACTCAAAACAGGTCAAATATGCAGTTTGAGACTGAACGAGGGCCTAAAGTGAAGCTTTCATTCAAAACAGGTCAAATATGCAGTTTGAGACTGAACGAGGGCCGAAAGTAAAGCTTTCATTCAAAACAGGAGGAAAGGACAAGTTTTCAGTGAAAGAGGCCTGAATGTCAAGTTTTCACTCAAAACAGTTGAAAAGGTCAAGTTTTGACAGAAAGAGGCCTGAACGTGAAGTTTTCATTCAAATCAGCTCCAAAGTCACGGTTTGACTCAAAACAGGTCAAATATGCAGTTTGAGACTGAACGAGGGCCTAAAGTGAAGCTTTCATTCAAAACAGGAGGAAAGGACAAGTTTTCAGTGAAAGAGGCCTGAATGTCAAGTTTTCACTCAAAACAGTTGAAAAGGTCAAGTTTTGACAGAAAGAGGCTCTGAACGTGAAGTTTTCATTCAAATCAGCTCCAAAGTGACGGTTTGACTCAAAACAGGTCAAATATGCAGTTTGAGACTGAACGAGGGCCTAAAGTGAAGCTTTCATTCAAAACAGGTCAAATATGCAGTTTGAGACTGAACGAGGGCCGAAAGTAAAGCTTTCATTCAAAACAGGAGGAAAGGACAAGTTTTCAGTGAAAGAGGCCTGAATGTCAAGTTTTCACTCAAAACAGTTGAAAAGGTCAAGTTTTGACAGAAAGAGGCCTGAACGTGAAGTTTTCATTCAAATCAGCTCCAAAGTGACGGTTTGACTCAAAACAGGTCAAATATGCAGGTTGAGACTGAACGAGGGCCTAAAGTGAAGCTTTCATTCAAAACAGGAGGAAAGGACAAGTTTTCAGTGAAAGAGGCCTGAATGTCAAGTTTTCACTCAAAACAGTTGAAAAGGTCAAGTTTTGACAGAAAGAGGCCTGAACGTGAAGTTTTCATTCAAATCAGCTCCAAAGTGACGGTTTGACTCAAAACAGGTCAAATATGCAGTTTGAGACTGAACGAGGGCCTAAAGTGAAGCTTTCATTCAAAACAGGTCAAATATGCAGTTTGAACTGAACGAGGGCCGAAAGTAAAGCTTTCATTCAAAACAGGAGGAAAGGACAAGTTTTCAGTGAAAGAGGCCTGAATGTCAAGTTTTCACTCAAAACAGTTGAAAAGGTCAAGTTTTGACAGAAAGAGGCCTGAACGTGAAGTTTTCATTCAAATCAGCTCCAAAGTGACGGTTTGACTCAAAACAGGTCAAATATGCAGTTTGAGACTGAACGAGGGCCTAAAGTGAAGCTTTCATTCAAAACAGGTCAAATATGCAGTTTGAGACTGAACGAGGGCCGAAAGTAAAGCTTTCATTCAAAACAGGAGGAAAGGACAAGTTTTCAGTGAAAGAGGCCTGAATGTCAAGTTTTCACTCAAAACAGTTGAAAAGGTCAAGTTTTGACAGAAAGAGGCCTGAACGTGAAGTTTTCATTCAAATCAGCTCCAAAGTGACGGTTTGACTCAAAACAGGTCAAATATGCAGGTTGAGACTGAACGAGGGCCTAAAGTGAAGCTTTCATTCAAAACAGGAGGAAAGGACAAGTTTTCAGTGAAAGAGGCCTGAATGTCAAGTTTTCACTCAAAACAGTTGAAAAGGTCAAGTTTTGACAGAAAGAGGCTCTGAACGTGAAGTTTTCATTCAAATCAGCTCCAAAGTGACGGTTTGACTCAAAACAGGTCAAATATGCAGTTTGAGACTGAACGAGGGCCTAAAGTGAAGCTTTCATTCAAAACAGGTCAAATATGCAGTTTGAGACTGAACGAGGGCCGAAAGTAAAGCTTTCATTCAAAACAGGAGGAAAGGACAAGTTTTCAGTGAAAGAGGCCTGAATGTCAAGTTTTCACTCAAAACAGTTGAAAAGGTCAAGTTTTGACAGAAAGAGGCCTGAACGTGAAGTTTTCATTCAAATCAGCTCCAAAGTGACGGTTTGACTCAAAACAGGTCAAATATGCAGTTTGAGACTGAACGAGGGCCTAAAGTGAAGCTTTCATTCAAAACAGGAGGAAAGGACAAGTTTTCAGTGAAAGAGGCCTGAATGTCAAGTTTTCACTCAAAACAGTTGAAAAGGTCAAGTTTTGACAGAAAGAGGCCTGAACGTGAAGTTTTCATTCAAATCAGCTCCAAAGTGACGGTTTGACTCAAAACAGGTCAAATATGCAGTTTGAGACTGAACGAGGGCCTAAAGTGAAGCTTTCATTCAAAACAGGTCAAATATGCAGTTTGAGACTGAACGAGGGCCGAAAGTGAAGCTTTCATTCAAAACAGGAGGAAAGGACAAGTTTTCAGTGAAAGCGGCCTGAATGTCAAGTTTTCACTCTAAACAGCTCCAAACTCACGGTTTGACTCAAAACAGGTCAAATATGCAGTTTGAGACTGAACGAGGGCCGAAAGTGAAGCTTTCATTCAAAACAGGAGGAAAGGACAAGTTTTCAGTGAAAGCGGCCTGAATGTCAAGTTTTCACTCAAAACAGTTGAAAAGGTCAAGTTTTGACTGAAATAGGCCTGAACGTGAACTTTTCATTCAAATCCGCTCCAAACTCACGGTTTGACTCAAAACAGGTCAAATATGCAGTTTGAGACTGAACGAGGGCCGAAAGTGAAGCTTTCATTCAAAACAGGAGGAAAGGACAAGTTTTCAGTGAAAGCGGCCTGAATGTCAAGTTTTCACTCAAAACAGTTGAAAAGGTCAAGTTTTGACTGAAATAGGCCTGAACGTGAACTTTTCATTCAAATCTGCTCCAAACTCACGGTTTGACTCAAAACAGGTCAAATATGCAGTTTGAGACTGAACGAGGGCCCAAAGTGAAGCTTTCATTCAAAACAGGAGGAAAGGACAAGTTTTCAGTGAAAGCGGCCTGAATGTCAAGTTTTCACTCAAAACAGCTCCAAACTCACGGTTTGACTCAAAACAGGTCAAATATGCAGTTTGAGACTGAACGAGGGCCCAAAATGAAGCTTTCATTCAAAACAGGAGGAAAGGACAAGTTTTCAGTGAAAGCGGCCTGAATGTCAAGTTTTCACTCAAAACAGTTGAAAAGGTCAAGTTTTGACTGAAATAGGCCTGAACGTGAACTTTTCATTCAAATCCGCTCCAAACTCACGGTTTGACTCAAAACAGGTCAAATATGCAGTTTGAGACTGAACGAGGGCCCAAAGTGAAGCTTTCATTCAAAACAGGAGGAAAGGACAAGTTTTCAGTGAAAGCGGCCTGAATGTCAAGTTTTCACTCAAAACAGTTGAAAAGGTCAAGTTTTGACTGAAATAGGCCTGAACGTGAACTTTTCATTCAAATCCGCTCCAAACTCACGGTTTGACTCAAAACAGGTCAAATATGCAGTTTGAGACTGAACGAGGGCCCAAAGTGAAGCTTTCATTCAAAACAGGAGGAAAGGACAAGTTTTCAGTGAAAGCGGCCTGAATGTCAAGTTTTCACTCCAAACAGTTGAAAAGGTCAAGTTTTGACTGAAATAGGCCTGAACGGGAACTTTTCATTCAAATCCGCTCCAAACTCACGGTTTGACTCAAAACAGGTCAAATATGCAGTTTGAGACTGAACGAGGGCCCAAAGTGAAGCTTTCATTCAAAACAGGAGGAAAGGACAAGTTTTCAGTGAAAGCGGCCTGAATGTCAAGTTTTCACTCAAAACAGTTGAAAAGGTCAAGTTTTGACTGAAATAGGCCTGAACGTGAACTTTTCATTCAAATCCGCTCCAAACTCACGGTTTGACTCAAAACAGGTCAAATATGCAGTTTGAGACTGAACGAGGGCCCAAAGTGAAGCTTTCATTCAAAACAGGAGGAAAGGACAAGTTTTCAGTGAAAGCGGCCTGAATGTCAAGTTTTCACTCAAAACAGCTCCAAACTCACGGTTTGACTCAAAACAGGTCAAATATGCAGTTTGAGACTGAACGAGGGCCGAAAGTGAAGCTTTCATTCAAAACAGGAGGAAAGGACAAGTTTTCAGTGAAAGCGGCCTGAATGTCAAGTTTTCACTCCAAACAGTTGAAAAGGTCAAGTTTTGACTGAAATAGGCCTGAACGTGAACTTTTCATTCAAATCCGCTCCAAACTCACGGTTTGACTCAAAACAGGTCAAATATGCAGTTTGAGACTGAACGAGGGCCCAAAGTGAAGCTTTCATTCAAAACAGGAGGAAAGGACAAGTTTTCAGTGAAAGCGGCCTGAATGTCAAGTTTTCACTCAAAACAGTTGAAAAGGTCAAGTTTTGACTGAAATAGGCCTGAACGTGAACTTTTCATTCAAATCCGCTCCAAACTCACGGTTTGACTCAAAACAGGTCAAATATGCAGTTTGAGACTGAACGAGGGCCCAAAGTGAAGCTTTCATTCAAAACAGGAGGAAAGGACAAGTTTTCAGTGAAAGCGGCCTGAATGTCAAGTTTTCACTCAAAACAGCTCCAAACTCACGGTTTGACTCAAAACAGGTCAAATATGCAGTTTGAGACTGAACGAGGGCCGAAAGTGAAGCTTTCATTCAAAACAGGAGGAAAGGACAAGTTTTCAGTGAAAGCGGCCTGAATGTCAAGTTTTCACTCAAAACAGTTGAAAAGGTCAAGTTTTGACTGAAATAGGCCTGAACGTGAACTTTTCATTCAAATCCGCTCCAAACTCACGGTTTGACTCAAAACAGGTCAAATATGCAGTTTGAGACTGAACGAGGGCCCAAAGTGAAGCTTTCATTCAAAACAGGAGGAAAGGACAAGTTTTCAGTGAAAGCGGCCTGAATGTCAAGTTTTCACTCAAAACAGTTGAAAAGGTCAAGTTTTGACTGAAATAGGCCTGAACGTGAACTTTTCATTCAAATCCGCTCCAAACTCACGGTTTGACTCAAAACAGGTCAAATATGCAGTTTGAGACTGAACGAGGGCCGAAAGTGAAGCTTTCATTCAAAACAGGAGGAAAGGACAAGTTTTCAGTGAAAGCGGCCTGAATGTCAAGTTTTCACTCAAAACAGTTGAAAAGGTCAAGTTTTGACTGAAATAGGCCTGAACGTGAACTTTTCATTCAAATCCGCTCCAAACTCACGGTTTGAATCAAAACAGGTCAAATATGCAGTTTGAGACTGAACGAGGGCCCAAAGTGAAGCTTTCATTCAAAACAGGAGGAAAGGACAAGTTTTCAGTGAAAGCGGCCTGAATGTCAAGTTTTCCCTCAAAACAGTTGAAAAGGTCAAGTTTTGACTGAAATAGGCCCTGAACGTGAACTTTTCATTCAAATCCGCTCCAAACTCACGGTTTGACTCAAAACAGGTCAAATATGCAGTTTGAGACTGAACGAGGGCCCAAAGTGAAGCTTTCATTCAAAACAGGAGGAAAGGACAAGTTTTCAGTGAAAGCGGCCTGAATGTCAAGTTTTCACTCAAAACAGCTCCAAACTCACGGTTTGACTCAAAACAGGTCAAATATGCAGTTTGAGACTGAACGAGGGCCGAAAGTGAAGCTTTCATTCAAAACAGGAGGAAAGGACAAGTTTTCAGTGAAAGCGGCCTGAATGTCAAGTTTTCACTCAAAACAGCTCCAAACTCACGGTTTAACTCAAAACAGGTCAAATATGCAGTTTGAGACTGAACGAGGGCCGAAAGTGAAGCTTTCATTCAAAACAGGAGGAAAGGACAAGTTTTCAGTGAAAGCGGCCTGAATGTCAAGTTTTCACTCAAAACAGTTGAAAAGGTCAAGTTTTGACTGAAATAGGCCTGAACGTGAACTTTTCATTCAAATCCGCTCCAAACTCACGGTTTGACTCAAAACAGGTCAAATATGCAGTTTGAGACTGAACGAGGGCCCAAAGTGAAGCTTTCATTCAAAACAGGAGGAAAGGACAAGTTTTCAGTGAAAGCGGCCTGAATGTCAAGTTTTCACTCAAAACAGTTGAAAAGGTCAAGTTTTGACTGAAATAGGCCTGAACGTGAACTTTTCATTCAAATCCGCTCCAAACTCACGGTTTGACTCAAAACAGGTCAAATATGCAGTTTGAGACTGAACGAGGGCCGAAAGTGAAGCTTTCATTCAAAACAGGAGGAAAGGACAAGTTTTCAGTGAAAGCGGCCTGAATGTCAAGTTTTCACTCAAAACAGTTGAAAAGGTCAAGTTTTGACTGAAATAGGCCTGAACGTGAACTTTTCATTCAAATCCGCTCCAAACTCACGGTTTGACTCAAAACAGGTCAAATATGCAGTTTGAGACTGAACGAGGGCCCAAAGTGAAGCTTTCATTCAAAACAGGAGGAAAGGACAAGTTTTCAGTGAAAGCGGCCTGAATGTCAAGTTTTCACTCAAAACAGTTGAAAAGGTCAAGTTTTGACTGAAATAGGCCTGAACGTGAACTTTTCATTCAAATCCGCTCCAAACTCACGGTTTGACTCAAAACAGGTCAAATATGCAGTTTGAGACTGAACGAGGGCCCAAAGTGAAGCTTTCATTCAAAACAGGAGGAAAGGACAAGTTTTCAGTGAAAGCGGCCTGAATGTCAAGTTTTCACTCAAAACAGTTGAAAAGGTCAAGTTTTGACTGAAATAGGCCTGAACGTGAACTTTTCATTCAAATCCGCTCCAAACTCACGGTTTGACTCAAAACAGGTCAAATATGCAGTTTGAGACTGAACGAGGGCCCAAAGTGAAGCTTTCATTCAAAACAGGAGGAAAGGACAAGTTTTCAGTGAAAGCGGCCTGAATGTCAAGTTTTCACTCAAAACAGCTCCAAACTCACGGTTTGACTCAAAACAGGTCAAATATGCAGTTTGAGACTGAACGAGGGCCGAAAGTGAAGCTTTCATTCAAAACAGGAGGAAAGGACAAGTTTTCAGTGAAAGCGGCCTGAATGTCAAGTTTTCACTCAAAACAGTTGAAAAGGTCAAGTTTTGACTGAAATAGGCCTGAACGTGAACTTTTCATTCAAATCCGCTCCAAACTCACGGTTTGACTCAAAACAGGTCAAATATGCAGTTTGAGACTGAACGAGGGCCCAAAGTGAAGCTTTCATTCAAAACAGGAGGAAAGGACAAGTTTTCAGTGAAAGCGGCCTGAATGTCAAGTTTTCCCTCAAAACAGTTGAAAAGGTCAAGTTTTGACTGAAATAGGCCTGAACGTGAACTTTTCATTCAAATCCGCTCCAAACTCACGGTTTGACTCAAAACAGGTCAAATATGCAGTTTGAGACTGAACGAGGGCCCAAAGTGAAGCTTTCATTCAAAACAGGAGGAAAGGACAAGTTTTCAGTGAAAGCGGCCTGAATGTCAAGTTTTCCCTCAAAACAGCTCCAAACTCACTGTTTGACTCAAAACAGGTCAAATATGCAGTTTGAGACTGAACGAGGGCCCAAAGTGAAGCTTTCATTCAAAACAGGAGGAAAGGACAAGTTTTCAGTGAAAGCGGCCTGAATGTCAAGTTTTCCCTCAAAACAGCTCCAAACTCACTGTTTGACTCAAAACAGGTCAAATATGCAGTTTGAGACTGAACGAGGGCCCAAAGTGAAGCTTTCATTCAAAACAGGAGGAAAGGACAAGTTTTCAGTGAAAGCGGCCTGAATGTCAAGTTTTCACTCAAAACAGTTGAAAAGGTCAAGTTTTGACTGAAATAGGCCTGAACGTGAACTTTTCATTCAAATCCGCTCCAAACTCACGGTTTGACTCAAAACAGGTCAAATATGCAGTTTGAGACTGAACGAGGGCCGAAAGTGAAGCTTTCATTCAAAACAGAAGGAAAGGACAAGTTTTCAGTGAAAGCGGCCTGAATGTCAAGTTTTCACTCAAAACAGCTCCAAACTCACGGTTTGACTCAAAACAGGTCAAATATGCAGTTTGAGACTGAACGAGGGCCCAAAGTGAAGCTTTCATTCAAAACAGGAGGAAAGGACAAGTTTTCAGTGAAAGCGGCCTGAATGTCAAGTTTTCACTCAAAACAGTTGAAAAGGTCAAGTTTTGACTGAAATAGGCCTGAACGTGAACTTTTCATTCAAATCCGCTCCAAACTCACGGTTTGACTCAAAACAGGTCAAATATGCAGTTTGAGACTGAACGAGGGCCCAAAGTGAAGCTTTCATTCAAAACAGGAGGAAAGGACAAGTTTTCAGTGAAAGCGGCCTGAATGTCAAGTTTTCACTCAAAACAGTTGAAAAGGTCAAGTTTTGACTGAAATAGGCCTGAACGTGAACTTTTCATTCAAATCCGCTCCAAACTCACGGTTTGACTCAAAACAGGTCAAATATGCAGTTTGAGACTGAACGAGGGCCCAAAGTGAAGCTTTCATTCAAAACAGGAGGAAAGGACAAGTTTTCAGTGAAAGCGGCCTGAATGTCAAGTTTTCCCTCAAAACAGTTGAAAAGGTCAAGTTTTGACTGAAATAGGCCTGAACGTGAACTTTTCATTCAAATCCGCTCCAAACTCACGGTTTGACTCAAAACAGGTCAAATATGCAGTTTGAGACTGAACGAGGGCCCAAAGTGAAGCTTTCATTCAAAACAGGAGGAAAGGACAAGTTTTCAGTGAAAGCGGCCTGAATGTCAAGTTTTCACTCAAAACAGCTCCAAACTCACGGTTTGACTCAAAACAGGTCAAATATGCAGTTTGAGACTGAACGAGGGCCGAAAGTGAAGCTTTCATTCAAAACAGGAGGAAAGGACAAGTTTTCAGTGAAAGCGGCCTGAATGTCAAGTTTTCACTCAAAACAGTTGAAAAGGTCAAGTTTTGACTGAAATAGGCCTGAACGTGAACTTTTCATTCAAATCCGCTCCAAACTCACGGTTTGACTCAAAACAGGTCAAATATGC
>NW_027261248.1:0-45121 GCF_043641665.1 Enoplosus armatus | reverse complement strand
GAGCTCACTCAGAATCCTACAGATGCAATAGAGTTGGTGCAGACAGACTTAAAACCTGAGCCAGCCCTGGAATCTGATCTTAAAAATAGTCTTGCACGATGTTCTTGATATAGTCCACAAGCCTACCTACTGGTGGCTTTTCGCCACCTTTTTCAGAAAGATCTGGTTAGGATTTTTGCTGGGTAATTAGTTGAGTAATAGGATTCCAAAGTTGTACATGTCTCAGACATGTCCAGTGGCATGTCTGCTGATTCAATTAGTGTTAATTTCAAGTCACTTGGGCTAGTGCCTGGGCAGGTTCTGATTAACACAGTGTGTGGGATTTCTGGACTGCATTTTTTAGAAACTTTATGATTTTCAGGTTACATGCTAAAACAAACACAATCTCTTTATTCATGCAAACTTGACACTAGATATGGATATAGTTGATATGCTGTTGATATGCTGAGTACATTTTATTATTTTATAATACAAAGCACTTTTTAACTTCAACACTATGCTAACACTTTACACTATTGCCCCTCTGAAAAAGAAGACAAAAAACAAAGAAAGCCAGCTCCATTGTATAACACCCAAACCCGCAAATTAAAGCAAATGGTGCAGAAACTTGAAAGGAAATGGCACTCCACCAAACTGGAAGAATCACGTTTAATATGGCAAGATAGTCTTAGAACTTATAGGAAGGCCTTCTGTAAAGCCAGAGCAGCCTATTACTCATCATTAATAGAAGAGAACAAGAACAACCCCAGGTTTCTTTTCAGCACTGTAGCCAGGCTGACAGAGAGTCACAGCTCTATTGAGCCATGTATTCTTATAACCCTCAGCAGTAATGACTTCATGAGCTTCTTTAATGATAAAATTCTAACTATTAGAGACAAAATTGATCACCTCCTGTCTTCAGGTGGTACCTTACCTTCAAACACAGGAATTTCAGAAACAGCTGTAAAACCTGATGTATATTTAGATTGCTTTTCTCCCGTCGACCTTCACCAATAACTAAAACCATTTCTTCATCTAAGCCATCAACTTGTCTCTTAGACCCCATCCCAACTTGGCTCCTTAAAGAGGTTTTACCTTTAGTCAGCACTTCTTTACTAGACATGATCAATCTGTCTTTATTAACAGGCTATGTACCACAATCCTTTAAAGTAGCTGTAATTAAACCACTTCTTAAAAAAACCACTCTTGATCCAGAGGTTTTAGCCAACTATAGACCTATATCTAACCCTCCCTTTCTCGCCAAGATTCTTGGGAAAGCAGTCGCCAACCAGCTGTGTGACTTTCTACATGACAATAAGTTGCTTGAGGACGTTCAGTCAGGTTTCAGAGCTCATCATAGTACAGAAACAACACTGGTGAAAGTTACAAAAGACCTTCTAATAGCATCAGACAAAGGACTTGTCTCTGTAATTGTCTTGTTAGATCTTAGTGCTGCATTCGACACCACTGACCATCATATCCTATTACAGAGACTGGAACATTCAACTGGCATTAAAGGAACCGCACTAAGCTGGTATAAGTCGTATTTATCAGATCGATCTCTGTTTGTACATGTTAATTCTCTACTTTTAAGAGTAGGCTTAAAACTTTGCTTTTTGATAATGCTTATAGTTAGGGCTGGCTCAGGCCTGCCTGGACCAGCCCCTAGTTATGCTGCTATATGCCTAGACTGCTGGGGGACTTCCCATGATGCACGGAGCTTTCCTCCTCTCCCTCTCCATCTTTACACATTCATGTCCCACCAATGTATGTTACTAACTTTATATCTTCCCCAGAGTTTCTTTGTGCTTTCTCGTCTCGCAGGTTCCTGTGGATTGTGGTCCTCGTACACCTGGCTGCTGCTGCCATGGGCCCCCTTGACTCTCATCACTACAGTTATTATATTTAGTCGTAGTTCTGCTACTATTAAAGTTGTTTAATTGCTATTATTAATCATGTCTCAGTTATTATTACAGCTGTAACTACTATTATCAGTCATATTTCCATTATTATTATAATTATAGCTGCGATCGCTACTGCTGTTGCTGCCATACATCTCTGCCTGTCTGTCTGTCTGTCTGTGTCTCTACGTCTGTCTGTGTCTCTGTCTGTCTGTCTCTCTGTCTCTCTTTCTCTCTCTCTCCATGTAACCGGTCAAAGCAGATGATTGCCACTTAGAGTCTGGTTCTGCTCGAGGTTTCTGCCTCTTAAAAGGAAGTTTTTCCTTGCCACTGTCGCCAAAGTGCTTGCTCATGGTGGGAACTGTTGGGTCTCTATAATAACATTACAAAGAGTCGGTCTAGACCTGCTCTATTTGTAAAGTGTCATGAGATTACTTTTGTTGTGATTTGGCCCCACATAGATAAAATTATATTGAATTGAACCATATTTTAAATCACTTAAAACAAGAAAGTCAGTCATCATTATTAGAGGGATTGCCAATAAGTTCTGTCCCCAAGCTTTGATTTGACTATTCATTGGATGTTATGTGGAGGGTGCAAGTGCATCAGAAGAATCAGCCACCTTGCACTTCCTCTTGTAACACTAATGGAAAGGCTTTGCATTTCAGTATTGGCAGGTGTCTGCTGCCCTCTGCTGGACCACTCTGAATTGGATAATACCTTTTCATTCTGTTTCCAGAGCTTGATCTGATTTATTTTTGATGTGGCGTGAAAAAAGTCAAGTTACAATGGGACGGGGAGAAGCGTAGAGAGAGCCTTTAGGGGAACCGGTGCCTGGGAGTCACCCACATAAAAAGGGGGAAAAGTTGCCTACTTCTTTTGAAATATCTTTATGCATCTCATTACAGCACAGAACAATGATGTGTAGAATTAACCTAAATAGTGAACTTAATCCCTGCAGGAAGAGTAAAACTAGCAATGTTTCTAAAATTCTGAACAGACTATTTCCTGTGGATATTGCAATGTATTATGGGCGGCATGGTGGCGCAATGGTTAGCACTGTCGCATGGGAGGTAAAGCTGGTTAGAGCCGAAGCGTCCTTGAGTAAGATGCTGAACCCTAAGTTGCTCCCGATGGAGACCGGCACCTTGCATGGCAGCTTGGTCGCCATCGGTGTGTGAATGTGTGAGTGAATAGGTGAATAACCCTCTCTTTTCATTTCACTGTCATACATACGTTTAGTATGTAATAGTCCAAGCAGCCTGGCTTTATAATAAATAAAGATACAAACTTCTAAAGTAACCCTTCATTTTAGTTGTCTTGAATGAATTAAATGCATGTATATTATTCTTACACCCTTAAAATCAAGAGAGCTTCACAACCCACCCCCGCCCCATGGAGCTTTGGCGACCCCTGATGGGGAACCACTGTCCTAGGTAGGCACCTTTCTAAGCTTCATTTAGAATAACTGTTTGAGTGAATTACATTTAAAACAATTTTTTTTTTACATTTGAGCCATTATTTCCCTGTGTCAATGATATTTTAATTTTATCCTCAATTGTGAAGTATGTTGTAAGGTCTGTTTCAATATGAGCTCTATAAATGATTGGTCATTCTTTTGTTGCTGGAGAACCTCGCGGATGCAACACAAAAATTGCAGTTGCTGCAAAATTGCAATTTGAAATGTAGAAGTGGCAATGGGGCACAATGACTGAGAGTCATAATGACATTAGACAACAGCAAATCATTCTGAGCGCGACATTGTTCATTGGAGAAGATTCCTGCAATGACACATGAGGTAACTGAGGTAAAATGTTCTGCTGTCTGCTTGTCTGTCAACAGCTATGGTTCTTCTAGTTCTGGGCCTCATTTATAAAAAATGTACATAGGATTCACACCAAATGTTCAGATGCCCACAAATGACAATAAAGGGTGTACACCAAAAAAATTTGTATTTTGGATTTGTATAAATATGTAAATATAAAAGTGTTTGCTTGCATGCTTAATTAACAATGTACTTGAAAATGGTTAACCAGCTCTCTTATTATGCGGATTGCTTACTTACTTATTCGCTTTTGAGACCTGTTAACATCAACCTGCTCCTTAAAGGTTTATATTTGTGGAGACATTGACGCAAATAATACTCATCTGATGACAAAGCCCCCAACTAAAGGAACTCAAGGGATGCACACTACGTGACAGAGCTAAAATGAGGTCTTCTCTGTTCTCGGCTGATGCAGAAGATCCTAATTCACGCCTTTGTTTCATCCAGACTTGATAACGTTTTGTCGTCAGGTCTTTCTCTCTCTCTCTCTCTCTCTGGAGAGAGAGATATAGATATGGATCTTCGTCCTCCAGGAGATTCAGCCTCTCGTCTCATCTCTCTCGCCCCCTGTGTGTCTGTTATATATATATGTGAGATCATTCACCATTTATTCATTCCCAGCCTTGATGATCTGTCTACGAGAGAGGCCCTGTGTCCAAATCTATTGACAAAAAGTCTCAACAAAAAAGGGGGGTGGGGGATTATGTTATATGATGCTATGTGATAGAGCATCAACATCACGCCACAGAGTCCATGTCCATTGATATCAGGACAGCAGAAACTCTACTGACTGCACCCCCAAAACAGTATTTCTTTATCTCTTATTGTTTCTAAATGTAGCACTTAAAGCAGCTCAGCATATTTGATGATCTGCATGATTCTGCAATCTTTGGTTCCATGCACTTATTGTAAGTCGCTTTGGATAAAAGCATCCACTAAATAAATGTAATGTAATTGTCAGGAACCAAGTAGTAAGGCAACAAGGAAACAGGAGTTGAAACATTATAAACCAAGGTGTTGATAATTAGGCCTATAAAAGAGGGCAAAGCAACTCAATATAACAACTCAACAAGGTGTTAACTGAACAAACTGACCTGCCACAATGACGCACAAGGGAACATATATAGTGGCTCAGCCAAACCAAGTAAAATACAAGGGGTAAACAAAATGGACACCAACTACAACTAAATATAAAGCAACAATAATTTTCACACATTTTCGAAAACAGCAGAAAAGTCGTACCCACCTTACTGAAGGTAGAAATGTCTCAATGACTGTAAAAGTCACTGCTGGAGGATTCACCATTATGATTTCTTTTGCCAGCATGCACCTGTTGGTTTAATATGGGTCACTTAGTGTGCTTGCTGAGTGGTGCAATAAATTAAGAGATTAATTAAGGTAAATGCAACCTTTTAACTATACCGAGGTACAATAATGCTAACCTTAACGATACGCGATTGTGTAATGATGTCACAAACTGCTAGGCCAGGTTCAGGTGCGAGTGCATCCCCCTTATTTTAACCCAAACCATAATCTTGGCCTAAACATGTCATTTTGTGCCTAAATTTAACCAAGATCACAACCAGATCATAAAACAGATTTATTTTCAACAGTGATTAACGGTTTTGGAAGGCAGACAAATTATGTCATTTTCTGACTTCATCCAGTGCCCGTTCATGTTGGCAGCAGGTTAAGTAAAGTAGTCCAGATGTCCCTCTCTGTTTTCAAGCTCCTTCAAGGAGAACCCCAGGCATTCCCAAGCCAGATGAGATATATAATCTCTCCAGCCAGTTGGTAGTAGTTATTGTCTGAATGTGTGGTCCAGACCGTCAGTGCACCTACTTTGACTCTGTGCCCACATACTATTGCATCTACTGAATCTAATATGTACTTGTTACTACCAACCCTAAAATATGGTAATCGCATCAACACAAATGAATAAGATATACATTGTATTAATGGTGTCATGGTGTTTTTCAAAATGTAGCACTTTACAGCTTTCTAGTTCAAAGTGTCCTCTCAACCCTTCAAATACTTCTCCTCTCTTGGTATGTGTCAACCAGTAGGGTTACCGCTTTCTGTAATATCAGTCTGTTGAGTACACTCTTCATCAGCAGTGTAGTAGCCAACCAGTAGTTGTTAGTTAGTAGTTAGTTTTTTTTTTTCACTGCCAGTCTTGCTGGGCCTTCTGTTTCTTGTCCTGGCTTTTTGTTGCAGACACTGTTGTGTCTGACAAGCCCTTGTCGAAGGTTGGGACCAGGCAGGTCACATGGATCCAATGTGGTTGGGCCTCAGTCACCCCAGTCTACCCAAGATTTACCTGTATCTATCATAGCTTTATCAGCTTTTCTTTGATAGTCCTGTTAATTCTCTCCACTATGCCAGATGACTGAGGATGGTAGGGACTGTGAAATTTCCAATCAATTTGATATTTACATAGTTGTTGAGTCACTTGTGATGTAAAAGGAGTTCCTTTATCACTATTTGTCATGATTGATATACCATATCTTGGAATAATTTCTTTAGCCAGAATTTTTACCACTGTTCTAGCATTTTCTCTTGAGCATGGAAAAGCTTCCATCCATTTGGTGAACTGAGCCACTATATCTAACTAGTCTTTCTAGTCTTTCAACTGCCCTCTTTGAGTCAAATCAATTTTCAAATGCTGAAATGGACCGTGAGGTGGTGGTGGAGAGTCGTGTTTCACTGGCTGTCTTGTTACGTTCACTCTAGCACAGGTTAGACATGATGACAAGATAAGCTTTACTGTTGGTGAAACCTTTGGAATAAAAATACTGTTTATAAACGCCATTACTCATTTGTCCGACATGAGAAATACCATGAAAATGGCGGACAAGAATCAGGATGGGAGGGGACATTGGTCGTGTTACAGTTGTTCCCATTCTAGAATAGAAATATACATAAGCATGGAGAAACAAGAAAAACTATAGTTGGTAAAATACAATGAGGTAAGGCTAATCTGCCTTCTGAGCAACGAAGTAAGCCATCTTCTGAAGGGTTAAGAGCAGCTTTTAGAATGCCAATATTCAATATCCGTCACCCGGTTTGGAACCAGAGCCATCAATAAAAATCACTCTGCCATCTTAAAAAGGAGTAGCAGACACATCAGGTCTACATGTACAATTTCCCCCCGGGGATCAATAAAGTATTTCTGATTCTGATTCTGATGAAGAATGTGAGACAATTTCATGCATACAGTCATGAGGCTCAGGCACAATTTGTTCTGGTGAGTTTGTAAGAATTCATGTAACAACCGTGCTGGATTGGATGTTGAGTAGGTGGAAATAGTCAGGCCCGCAGTGGCAGTAAATGTGTTTTCATAACCACTTTGCCTTTGAGCAGTCATGTGTTGAGATGTCAGATTGTTTCAAATGGTGGTGACCTGATGTGTTGGGTGTAGAATGAGGGCATGTGAGACTACTCATTTTTCAGCATCCTGCACCATTGTTGCACAAGCAGCCACTGCATGCAAGCAGGCATGCCTTGAACCACAACAGACAGTGGTAAAATTAAAGCATTGATTGCTCTGAGCTCCTGAGTAAATCCCCATTCTCCCTTGTTTGTTTTGGGTGCGGGATTAACAGGTGTGTTAAATGGTGATGTAGTTGGTACAATAACCTTTTGTTCTAGCAATGCATCAGTGATCAGGGCCAAGCCTGCTTCCTCTTCGACAGTGGAAACTGCTTAATGTACACTGGTTTGCAGTGAGGCTTGAGAGATGCTTGATAAAGAGTAAAATTAATGTGTCCAGTGCTATGTTCAGCCCAATGTGATGATGGAACTTGAGGAATGTATGGTGGTGTAGGTGCAGATGTTGTTTGCACATGAACACATAATGGTGGGCTGATGGGTGATGCGAGTGGCTGTGCCAAATATTCATGAGAACCAACTGACATTGGTAACAAAAACAGTGTTTGGTCAACTGTAGATGCTGAAACCATGTCAGGATAGGAAATAAATTTGTCAATGTGTGTCGGGTGAGTCTCTGGTCTCTTTCAACAGGCCAGAACGTAGAGCTGACACCATGGTCTGTAGGCTGGCATGTTGCTCTGCAGTCACATTTAAAGCTGCAGTGTCATGTGTGCTTTTGTCTGATTCACTGTCTGTGTCTGGAGCGTGTGCGTGAAAAAAATGTAGAATTTGTTGCCACTGTTTCTGATGGCATGCTTAGACAAAATCCCCTCTTTGAGAATGACAATGAACATCCAAGCTTGAACGACAAATCTCTTCCCAACAAATTGACTGGAGAATGAGGAATGATTCAATCTGATCTGAGTATCATCACGAGACACAACAGGCAATGGATGAGTCTTTAGACAAGAAATCAGAACCCCACTGATTTCCACAGATTTAATTGTTGCAGCAGAAACTGGCCCATTGTTATTTTTCATAGATATGGAAGAACAAGTTGCTCCATTATCAACAAGAAAAGGATACTCAATACTGTTCACCGTAAGATGAATCATGGGTTGATCCAACCAATTTCAATCAACCATATCATGATGCATCCCCCCCTTCAGTCTTCAACTTTTAGTGGCACTCTGTCCAGCCCATCAAGTTATCAGTGAATCAGAGTAGAATGTGCCACAAAGTCTTGCCAATGAATCGTCTTGGAGTTTCATTGGGATCAGGAGGTGTTGCCAGATTGTACAGATACATGTTTCTTGCCCTTTTTGCCACTTTTTCTTTTCCTTATATTTTATTGTATTGTTCTGTGTACCTTTTGGAATACTTTTGCTCTGTGGCTTGCCCATTCCTATCTCCTACAGAAATCAAACTCCTTAAAGAATCAAGCTAGATGTAACATAACCTTTTATGTATTCTCTCGGTGTGAAACTCAACACCAATTGTTTTGAAACTCTGCAACTCAACAGTTTAAATCTTCTAAGACTGTGAAACTCAACAGTCTTCCTCATTCTGGACAGGGAATCACCCTTCCATTCTTCCATGACATTTACTACACTACAGAATCCCGGAGAAAGACATCCTCGCCAAAGTAATTTAAAGTGACTTACCTCAGCCCAGGATCCCACTTCTGACACCAGATTTTCATGATTGATTATTTCATCAGATACTGGCTTGACCCTGGAGAGCTGATCTCTGGAAGCAGTGACGAGTGCTCGGAGAACAGCGGCAAGAAGCAGTGTTCAGTCAGAGTGTTCCAAAGTTTAATGAATCACGCAGCGTTGTTATAATCAGAAGCACACGACTCACACAAGGCTCAAGCAGATACATTTCAGAAGAACAGATAAGAAAGAAGCACCTGGAAACAATGAGGCAGTTATAATGTAATATAATATGTCAAGGTTACGAAAAGATGGGATGAGCGGGGATGGAAAACAGATTGTATAAATATAGATTAAAAACTATGCTGAGGGAAGAGGGAGAGGGACACCTCTCACTATAAGAGAGGCAGCTGATCCGTTTTCTTTGTAATGGTATAATCAATGTTTCCATTCGTAATAGCTATCTTATATTCAGACAGACAGGAATAGAAGTATTTACATTAATATGAATTTAAGAATAGAATATGACTAAAAAGAGATATCGTTAAATTAATTAATTCAGCTTTACACAGGCCTACCTGTATTTTAATGTTGTAGTGTATTTTTTTTTCTTTGGAAAGGAAGAAACAATGTGAAATGAAACGTAATGAAACCTTGCTATTGCACTGTTGATGGACTATATTCATATTTATATGCTAATACTGTTTAGACTACATTTGTGTGGACCATATGCTGATGATGGCGGCAAGCTAGAATAGCATGCTCAGAGGGAAACTGTGTACATTGTTATTGGACTTGAGGGGGTTTTGAGTGTGTGTCACCTCTTACTATTTTAACATTCTTATGTGTATGAATTATGTCACTGTGCGCCACAGTGAAGAACGAGACCTGTCCTATTCAGATATGCCTGTTGTGTGATATCAGGTCACATTAACTGTTATATAAAAGTGATACAGAGTGGTAGGCTAGGTGCCCTTCCAGTATCCATTTATGATACCGTACTGTATTGTCAGTTTCCTAGAGCCTCGTCTTGGTCTCATAAACTCTGCTTTACGTTTAGCTGTCGGCTGCCCTCGGTTGTCGCTCGTGCCTCATCGGTATTCCTAGGCAATCCTTGGCGCGCGCCCGCAGTCCAGCAGCAGCAGCGGCGGCGGCACGCGCATCTCAGGAGAGAGGACAGAGCATCTGCAGAGCTCTACGTAACTCGAAACCTGGAATGACGCCATGAGCTCGCATCGTGTGTGATGGAGGCGATGTTTTGGTAGGAAGCGCTACCGTAGGCTGCTGTGGCGTCGCGTGAGGAGCCCGAACACGACCATGAAGCTGCTGTTTGTGGTGACACTTTTGTGGCGCGAGGCGTTGTGCGGATCTCCGAGTGTCCAGATCGGTAGGGTTTTCATGTCATCGCCCCACCGTTCTCATCTTTACCCCTCTCGTTCATCGGTCTGTCTAAATTATTCTCACGGTTGGCTTTTTCCTTCTCCCATTCACCCCCCCCCCCCCTTCTCCCTGCTGCTGATGTGGGCCTCTCGTCTTCTGCCCCCCCATGTGCCGCTCTCAGTAACGAGAGGCCTCCTGACTGTATCGCGGCTGCTGCAGTGTTCTAATTATGTCAACATTTTCGTCTTTTATATTTGTGTATGTGCATATATGCGCGTGCGTCTTACTAGCAGTGCAGTGTGTGGCTTGTGTGTGTGTGCGCGCGTGTGTGCACGTGCGTTTGGTCTTTGGCGTTAACTGGCACACAGTTTAAGGCAGGTAAATCCAAGATCATTCAAATCCACCACTAAAACCGTATTTGCTGTGCACCCAGTCCTTGTTGGACCTCAAATGCAGGTAGCCCATACATCGACCACAGAAGGATATGTAGGATTTTCAACCACATGCCATTGCATTAAAACATATGAATAGATTATAATCTGACACAGGCCCACAATTACCATGGTGTGCTGTTAGAATCTAGCTATTGAAATTATTTCATTGTACTTAATTTGGTGCCTTTTCAACCATTTCACATGACAGGGTTTGACAACTGTACATCATAATTTCAAGGATTTATTTTATTGTCAGCAACTTCTCATGAAAAGACCCAAATCAAGAGTGAATCGATCCTATCAAGTATCAAAAGCCTGATAAATATTGTGCCGTGGATCTTGCTGTCCAAAAACTATTAAACAAGACTAGAGTCTGCACAGCGGTGCGTTGAGCTAAATTCTAACTTTCGCACGCAACCACGTCCATGATGCTAACATGTTCACAACGGCTATGCTAACATGCTGATGCTGAGTTTACTTATCTTAATGCAGTGTCTCAGCATGCTAACATTTTCTGGTTAGCACTGAACAGAAAGTACAGCTAAGGCTGATTGGAATGTCAATAGTTTTGCAAGTGTTTGGTGATAAACCAAACTTTTGGACAAATGGAAAATTCTACCAGAAGATGACGCATATGAAAAGGTAAAGGTAAAGCTAAAGATAAATATTTCTATAGTTACTACTAATCATCCTGAGGAGGGGGCATGAATGCCTGCACCAAAGTGAATGGCAATCCATCCAAATCGCCCTGGTGGTGACACTAAAAACAATGGTCAGGGGATGATCATTAGAACACATTATGAACCATGAATGCCTGTACAACATTTTGTGCCAATCCATAGTAGATATTACTCAATATTTCACAAAATAAGTGAAAGGGTGTCAGTAGAGGTCATGTCAAAGTCAGTAGGATTCATCCCCTGTGGACAATAAATGCATGTGCAAACTTTCAACAGAATCCACAGGGCGTTCCACAAGGATATGGAGTAGCCAGCCAGTGGGAAAAGGTAGCCAGCTTGGGGGCTCCGGGAGCATGCCCCCCCAGAGTTTGGCTGTAAAAAAAGCCCAGATTTGGTGGCCTCTGGCACATTGTAATGCCTGTATTCCACGATTTAAACTCATACTTGATCATATATGTTACTGCAGGACGTTCCAGTACATCATATTTTATTTTTAAAACATGATTTGGGCCATCTGACATTAGTTTGCGTTCTTGGACATTTGTGTAGAAATTACAGTGTGAGGCATAGCTACATTTTCTCATATAACATAGGTCTGTTACTATGACAACATACCCTGTTTTAGTGTATGTTTGCAATGCGACTTAGAGATAAGGGGGTGAGAGGGCCTCACCTCGGTCTCACTTTGTGTATAAACTGGACTGAGACCTGAAACAGCTTTTTCTTTACCTATTTAAGGAACCAGTGAGGCCCAAAGCTCAGAGGGCTGCGCCTGTACTCATAGAACCTGGAGTTACAGTAGTAACTAACGCTCTATATGGTATAGCAGGGGTATTCAACTAAAATTCCAGAGGTCCAGTTAGAGAAAATTTCCTCAAGCAAAGGTCCGGAACATCATAATGTCTAACTTGCATTGTGATTTAGTGTGATATGTATTGAGGTAGCCTAGTAGTTGTATCGACGTCTGCATGTAATCAACACCTGAATGTCAAATCACATAAAGAAAGTACAATTCAAAAACATTTTGACGATATTTATTGTCACTTAACATTGAACGATACAGATATATAATACTGTAGATATGTATAATGTTCTTCTCTCATTAAGTAAAAGAAGATCTACATTTAAAAATAAAATAGAGAAAATAAATAAAATAGCTTTTGAAGCAGCAGCTTGAGTTTCCCTTTTTCTTTGTTAACTGTTTCACATCTGGACTTATCGTTAACTCGTCTTATCATCGGTCATTTGCCTCTCACCTCTCTCGTCTGTCTGTATTCAGAGTCGCAATGTTTATCGCCTGGAAGGCACAGATTTGATTGGCTGAGTAGCATCACGTGGGCTGGCTGAACTCGTATGCAATTGGTCTGTGAGTTTCCTGATCCGCTGAACCAGTGCCGTAAAGACTAGAAAAGTTGCGCCGGTTAAAATAGAAGCACTCCGTCAAAATTTAAAATCCCTTCATAATTATTGATTATAGGTCCGCCTGTTAGTGGCCTATGTCGTATAGGCTAGTGGGCAGTCGGTTCAATCGGACCAGCAGGATAAATCTGTGTGGGGAAAGTGAAAGGCAGTGTTTGCCCGTTTTTTAAAACACTTTTAAACAGACTTTTGCTTTTAAACGGTGAGTGGGGTCCTGCTTTATCAGAATGGCTTTTCTGGTTACTGTTCAGGTATACAGTTCAGATAGGGGAGTTTGGGGTGAAATAAATAATTTGCTGGCCTGATTAGTTGTGCGGGAGAGTTTTGTGTTTGGGGGTGAGGGCGTTGTACCAGGATGAAATGTTGAAAGTGAGCATAGATTCAATTAGTGTCCTCTAAACCAGGGTTTGACATTAAAGGTCCAAGGTTTCTGTCTCTGTCCTAAAGTATTTCAATGATTGTACTTGTTCTACTAGCTGGTCTTTGATAATGAGGGGTTGGGACAAGAGGTGGTTGTTGTGAATCGGGTTTCTCTCTGCTCCCATAGCACAGCTCCTTGGTCTTGGTGTTGTAGAGAGCGAGGGACCTTTCCCGAAATGTCCGGACCAGGTTGTTTGCAGTTCCACTCAGCTCGTCCCCAGAACTGATCGGTCCAAAAAAACGTCTCATGTCTGTAAAGTGCATTTGTTCACTTTTGTCACAATTTATTCAATATCTAGGGGAGTCCGCAAATATAGGAAGGAAAAGGGGAATATGTAGGGATTTCCACTTCTATTCTTCCTCTGTAATATATTGGACAGTTTGTCAAGGAATATGGTGGCATGGCTAGATTTCAGTGCAGTCTGTTAAATTTGTATTCCTCAATAAAAAGAGTCTTAAGCAATCTGGGTTAACGGGACGCATAATATGCAATTTCAAGGCAAACTGAATATATTCAGAACACTGTTACAGAAGGGAAACCATGAAAAGAAAAAAAAATAGAGACTATTTAAATTGCAACAGCAGATTTATCACAAATGGTATTATTGTTTTTGAACATTAGCCAAACTTTGCAATAAAGCGCCAACAACAAAACAGGTGTTTATTGTAGGTGTCAGTTACCAGTGAACACAAATAATAATACAAATAATAGGGATAGAACCAAAGCAAAAATATTTTTTTCATAATAAGACATAGGGAAAATAAACTTAAAGCCATATTTTTGAGAAATGTAATTAATTAAATAAAGAATAGAAAAGAAATCTGGGGCCTGATGTGAAAATTGTCATCCATTGATACAGGTTTTGTCCTCATGTCGGCCTGATGTGCAGGCAGAGGCAACCCGTCTTTAATTTCCCCCTGTACAATTTGTACATTTTGTTATTTGAGCAGTTATTAAGTCAGTGTTTATTAGTGAATTTCTCTCCCCACAGAAATTTCGGCCACTGTAAGAGGGAGTGCAACTCTGTCTCTACAGCATCTCCTCCACACTGTTGGCACGGTCGCTCCTCTTTTGGCAGCCATATTTTTCTTTCTTCTATCTGTCTTTCTGTCGGTCTGTCTCTCTCTCTCTGCATGTGTTCTGACAACACAGTGCAGCAGATTTTACAACAGCTTTTCCCGAACACTTCCCCAACATTCTCCTCTGCTGCAGTCAGTCAGCTGCTTTCCATTAGTTCTTCTCATATTTTGCACCTGGAAACAGGAGAGCCTTAACATACATATTGCATGAGAACACGCCTCGGTGCCATTTTACTGGCACAAAATCTCAGTGCGGCCCTTTAGTGAACATGAGCAAATATAATTTGTCTGTTTAGTACCAAAAGAAGAGGCAAAGATCCTTTTCACAGAAATTAGAAAATTCATAAATGTAGGTTTTGTTCAATTTAGGAGGTCTGCATATGAGTGCGCACAGCACTCAATCATATGAAGGAGCAATTCTAAACTTAAATATGAATCAGTAGTTAAATACCTACAATTAAAGTGATTACCATTAACCCCCCCCCCCCCCCCCTCCACACACACACACACACACACACAAACACACACACACACAATCCAGAAAGCCTGGGAGTTTTCCACTGTATGGTCAAAAGTAGCCTATGGTGCATGTGTCAGCATTAGTGTAGTGGTATGAACTACGTTAACATGAAATCATCCATGCTCGTATATTCATAATCTGGGGGCACCACCTTAAGTTGAAGGAAAATAAATAAATAAACCAAATGAATCGCTAAATTGATCAGTCTCGTCAGACGATACATGGACCTCTGTCTTCTGCTTCAAGCGAAACACAGACAGTGTCTTACTGCTAAATGAGGACATTCATTTATTTTTAGCTAAATGTCTAATAAATGGATAAACAAGGGATTGATGAGTATACGATGAAGATCAAACAAATTAATAAAATATAAGTGTACATTTTACGACCACTAGCCTCCGCTTCAAAACAATGCAAGGTGCATGATGATGAAATGTGCCCATTTATCTGTATCAGCCCCCCCCACACACACACACACAGGCTCTATATGAATGTGCGCTCAGCTGAAAGGTTGTGTCCTCCGGAGAAATGTCTTCAGTGTTTGACAAATATTAGCAAAATAATTGATGACAAAACACATTAAGAATTGCGTTGATTGCACAGACGGGGGACATCCTCCATTAGACGGGCTACTCCGGAAAAACTTGCAGATGGTGTGGTAAGCGTTGAAGTCCACTGAAAGCGCTGCATTTTCCATATACGCCACAGAGATGTTTTGTGCTCTCAATTGTCCTCACATCTTGCTGTTACTTCGTTGTCTTGACAAGTCATTTGTTTTTCAGGGGTGGGAAAGTTCTAGTGTCTTGTCTGGCAAGTGTCCGATTGGCACTTTTTTACTATTGAGAAGTGTGAAGAACAAGGTTTATTCACCTGCCCCACTGGAATTCAAAGTGAAACCCAAAGTAAAGAATGACTTCCGTCTGTGAATGTCTGTCAACCTGTTGTGCTCACTACATCAGAGATGTACTGATATGGTATTTCAGGCCTGATGACGGATAAATATCTGTTTGTTGTGGCTGATACAGACGCAATAAGAAGTAAGATTACACTTACAAATGCGAAAATGTGAAGAGGACAATAAATATTTCAAATGTTGAGCTGAATCACAATCACAAAGTGTCTTATTGTACACAACATTGTATGCAGTTAAGATCAGATATATATTGAACAGATATGGCATTAATGGTTAGGCCTGCATGAAGCAGCAGACCAATAATAAACATGTCCTACATAAATACAAACTGTTAATGTATTCTTATATTAATGAATTGCAGTTAAGACAGTAAGGCACATTCTGCAATAAAAACATGAACTAGTTAACCGCACCACCAAAAATAAAAAAAAAACAAGACTGGAACTTTTTAAAATATGTGCGGATGTTCCAAATGTACCAAACAACAATAAACTAGTCACACAATCCTTGGCCTGTGGTCTAATTGTCCGACCCAGGGCCCTTTGCTCCATGTCATCCCCTCTTTATCTCCCACCTGTCCTGTCTCTCTCTGTCACTATCCATTAAAGGCAAAATGAAACGCCCCAAAAAAAGAATCTGTTTTTGAGATATCTCACAAACAAACAAATGTGACCGAGTATGTAACCTCTTTGGCCTCTGTTAATATGAATATGAATTGATGAATTTGTGATGATGACGAACAATCTGAAATCCTGAAAACGGGAAACCGAAACGTCTGTGCTGGTTTCACACTTGGCGTAACCTTGAGCAGTGAAGCGCGTAACAGACCTCGCCATTAATGGTTCGAGCTACCTCTCAGCTGCCATTATGGTTGGATTGCTGGGGCCTCATTTATAAAACAGATCAGTTTTGATCTTAAGTATGACATAAGCAGAAAACCATGTATAAGTAGTTATTTATGAAACCTTACTTTGACGTGGAAATGGTCTTATCTCTAAGCAAACCCCAGACGTGATGTAAGTTTTATGAACAATGTGATATGAATTATCAATTGATGAATTAATGTCCAGCCGCAAGGTGTATATATAAATACTGAATCGAATTACAAAGAAGTAACCATGGCTGTTCTTGTGTTATTGGAAGACACTGAAAACCTTGTTAGAAGGGAGAGAGTTTTCAGAGGCCGGAACAACCTTGTGCCTGATCCACGGCTTATAAGTCGCTATCATCTCCCAAGAAATGCCCTGTTAGGAAGACACACTGTAATCATGCAATACTCGTATCTGTCCAAGTTCTGTCCACTTCGGGACATAAAGGGGAGATTACTGATTGTAAGGCAGGTCAATTTTATGTTAATTTGAGATTTCTAACCCCAAGTGCGTAAAAGTTGCAAATGGGCTTCTTAGAACCTGTGTATGCAAGGTATCTTTTATGGATCGAACAGAAGCACATCGTCAGAAATTATCTATTCAAGTATAAATCTAAGAACATTTTTATAAACGAGGCCCCAGGGCTGCCAAGAGAAGCCTGTAGAAAAAGCCGATTACGCACTTCACAAATTGCACATATGTGAATAAACCCTTGAAGTAGAGACAACTTGAACCCAGCGTGCTTAGGTGCAAAGTGGAGGATGAGCCTCCAGTGAGAGGGTCTGATGCTGTGGGGCCCCTCAGACTCAACAGTTTGAGTTTAAGTCTACATATGCATTTATTATGAACACTGACGGACATTACGGATAAGATTATTATCAGGTGTGATTTGTTGTTTATGCATTTTTACTCATTACTGCGTTTTTGGGCTGAAACGCCAGATGACGGAGCTAGAAAACATTTTTGAATGGCAGTGATTTACTTCAGCACCCATTTTGGCGTGTTGCGTCTCCTTTTATAAAATAAGGACACAAGCAATCACGGGGTGACACAAGCGAGGACACGGAAAAGTGAATGGTTTTAGGAATAAAGGAGTTTTATTGCAATGAGGTGGCTGAGGAGAGGGAGATGGCTGGGGATGGGGATCCGGCGTCTGCAGGGGGAAAGAGAGTTGCTGGGCTGGTGGAGTGGTGGGCTGGCATGCAAGTGACGGACAGGCTGGAGATGATCCTAAACACAGAGAAAACAGGTTAGTGCACGAGGAAAAGACTAGACAATAGGTTGCTACTAAAATATATTGAACGGCCTGAAGCGTGACTACCACTGGGGTTGAGACAACAATCTAGCTGGAGTGGATGAAAGACTAGAGTAGATATACTGCAGGCTGATAAGTTGATAAGAGGCAGGTGAGCAGATTGCAGGCAGGTGTGTGACAGGAGCAGAGCCGGGAAGCAGGAGAAGGAGGACCACGCCCACGCCAGCCGACAGACACACATGTAAACAGAAACATAGACAGACAGAGGGGCACTGGGAACACAAGGAAACACTGGTAAACCCACAGCCACAGCTGTAACAACATCTGGATCTCCATTAGGAGTGGAAGCTGCAGTCCAGTACAGGTGGTTAATTTTGGCTGGTCTCCACAGACCTGTTTTAGCACAGAAATAAAATCTACCTTAAGGAAGCTTACAGTGTTCAGTTTTTGTTGACATTCAGTCTGAGATGTGTCACTTCAATTATATGTTAATTATTGAGGTGATAGTACCGAACTGCATCGCACTGAGAGGTGTTTCTAATATTTTGCCCTCCTACATTATGTAAAAGGAGTGGACTTATGTGTTTGCTGTTGAACATGTCCAGCTAATGCTATATAAGAGTAAAGTTACACTACCTGATGAACGATGGAAAGGTTTGAGGTTGCTCTGTGAAGCAAAGATGGTGGTCGAGGAGCCGACAGAACTGGCTGCCTTTCCCATAGACTATATAAAGATGGCCGATGCGTTTCCACTTCCTCCCACTGTACAAAATTGAAGCCTAACTCTCCAGGATACGGCCGCTGTTGCCTTGCGCTGGTGATGTCATTTGGAGAGCTGTGCAGTGGTGATTGGCGAGTGGAGCTGTGGTATTGAGGTCCTGCCCATACACCCACCCAACCTAATTGTGAGCCCACCACAGTCTATCCCAGCTGTCAATCATGACGTTTCACCCTGTTTTTATAGCATCAAATCATTAAAACCAAAGGTATCAGAAAAATGAACACTTGAACAAACATCAACGTGATAATAACTACTTAAAATGACAGAAACAAAAATGTATTTGACATGTACTTTGATTTTTTTGTTTGGCCCATGTCCAGAAGGGACATGGAGAGGGCGGGGCTTATGACCTATACTGCAGCCAGCCACCAGGGGGTGATCAAGACATTTTGACTTTACTTTCATTTTCAAGAAAGGTTAAGTATAAATTTAGTAAAAAATGCAACCTACAAGTTGCTCTATAAGAAGGGTAGTAAAATTGTCAATGCAGAGGGTTAAAAAATGTTTACAAAATGGTAGCAATGTGGAGCCCTTTAAAGTCATGTATTCATCTATTGCGGTTAGCTTTAGAGTAGCCATAGTTTGTCTATAAGTTTTATTGTTTTGTTTTTTTATTTCTCCCAGAAGTAAAGGTAACTATTAATAGTTTTCAGAATGTATCTCTCTTTTATTGCAACATCATGAAGGTGCATTTATATATGAGCAGCATTGGTTTTGATACTGGTATCAATAAAATCCTAACAATAGGTATCCTTTAAGTGTGGCACAGACCCGAATACTAGCTGTAACCTGTTGAATGGTAAATGGACTGCATTTAGCGCTTTTCTACCTTGATGGACAAAGCGCTTTACTGCTTAGAATGAACAAACCAGAAAAACACAGAAAGAAAGAGTTTCCAGAAACGTTGACAGACTTTTATTGTGACAGTCAGAATGAAACTCTTCTCTACCACTTCTACCTCTAACACTTGAGTTGTTAGGCAACCGCCAAAACCCTGTGAGTACACAAATTTGGATCATCAGTGACAGTTTGCTAATTTACACTACAATCTGTGTGGAAACGGGAAAGAAAGGCAGGGAAAAAAAGAAAACACTAAATTCAGATGAGATGGTGGATGGATAGAGAGGGCAACACAGACTGTAAACTCTACAGACTGAGCTTGAGCTGGAGTGGCTCTGCTGCAATATAACCTGAAGTGGATTATAAAATGACAGCTACTCTCTCGGGCAGAGGCGTGGACTATGTGGGCGCTTTGCGGTCGATTTGTATTATGTCACTTGTTTGAATAGCCTCAAATGCACCAAAACTGAGCATGAGTGTGTGTGGTGGGCTTGTGTAAGTGTGTGTTATGTGCCTGTATGTATGTATGTATGCAAGCCCACTAAGTCATCGTCGTCTTTTATTTTTGTTACTTACTAATTATATGCTGTGGTTATGATGTACTAGGTTGGTGGTTGTTTTGACTGATGAACAGCTACTTGCATGTCTCTGTGGCGCAATCGGCCAGTGCAATTGGCCAGTGCAATCGGCCTGCGCAAAAAAGCGCTATATAAGTGAGATCATTTACCATTGACTTTTGTTTTTATTGTTTCTCCAGCTCGCAAACAAGATGTTAGTGTCCTAATTCTAGGACACTACTATCAGTGTTAAGTGGAACTAGTGTACATTTAAGTGGTTAGCGGATGATTAGCTGTAATGAAATATATAACAAATATATTTAACTTGTTTGAGCTTAATGCAGCCAAACACGCGCTACCAGTGACACAGAAACCAGAAGTGAAAGCAATACGTTTATCACAGTATGTCAGTACGTCAGCCGTACAAATGATAAGAATCCTTCAACCCCGCACGATGTATGATTTTATCTCCCAACTAACTGAAGCCAGAATGGAACAGATCTCAAATTGTACTAACTAAATATGGTTACATCATTTTCAGATATCTTGTTTCTCTTAGACAAATGGAGAGCCCAATAAACATTAATAACATGCAGACATTAATAACAGCAGAATAGCTCATTATTGGGCGTTTTTCTGCAGCCTTAACTAATAAAAAGACTGAGTGTAGGAGCCCACGTGACGTCCTGACTTAACGGCCGTTTATTAATGGTGGCTTTGTTTTTGATGACGGAGGCTCAGCGAGCACGTTAAGACAGTCACAGAAGCTAATAATTCTGCCTCACTGCGAGCAGCCATACTTGCCTTATATGGCCTCAGCCTCCTTGCTCAGGGCCAAAGATCGTGTGTGTGGAAATACGACCTCATTCTGCCAGCTCCACCACGAATGATGCAGCTGAGCTGAGGTAGAATTTTTTAAATTGATTTAATTTTTTTCTTCCCCTGCAAGTTTACAATTCGGTCTTTCTTTCAACCATTATCAGGGTCCCCCCCTGTGCACACGTGCTGGTGTGCTCTCACTGATCAGAATCAGACAATATTCACTATAAACGTCTCAGTCAGTTATTCTTACATTTAAACGAAACAAATAAATCTTAAATAATCGTCGTAAAATAGATGAGACAAATAAATGTCTCCGGAATAGCGTTTTCACTGGCTGATCCGTCACGGCTGAGTGATCTCTGTCACATTGAGGCAGCTCCACACAGTCTCCAGATGCTGCTGCTGGGACGCAGTGGGACTGTGGATGCAGTCAGTCAGTATCTTTGGGCAGTTAGTGCAGAGTGAACCTGCAGGCCTGTGATAGTAAACTCCAATCTGATAGAGCCAAAGGAGCACATATATAAAGTATATCTATATATATATTATAATATGTATTATATAATATATTATAATATTTTATATATATTTTCGTCATCAAAAACAAAGCCGCCATTAATAAACGTCTGTTAACTAAGTCAGGACGTCACGTGGGCTCCTATTCTCAGTCTTTTTATAGTTAAGGCTGCAGAAAACCCCAATAATGAGCTATTCTGCTGTTATTAATGTCTGCATGTTATTAATGTTTATTGTACTCTCCATTTGGCTAAGAGAAACAACATATCTGAAAATGATGTAACCATATTTAGTTGGTACAATTTGAGATCAACAAGTCTGTTCCATTCTGGCTTGGGGTGCAGAGGCACCTTATGGACAGCAGGGGGAGCTGGCTGCTAAAGAGCACACTGCAATGATGAGAACAGAGCAAATACAGTGAGCAGGGTCAGAGGCTATTTATTTATGAGGTGATAGCTTCAACTTGATGAAAGTGTTGTGTGAAACATTCCTGTCCATGAGGCCTCACACACAAAGTCACCAGTGAAAGGAGCGTTAACAACTTCACCGCAATTCTCTATCGGTCTGACGGCAAAAAGAAAAAAAAAGAAAAGGCTTTTTCCATTTAAGCTTTTCCATTTCCCATTTTGAGTTTCATATTTGATTTGCAGTAATGATGCACAGGGCAGTTACTAATTCTGGGGCAAAGTGGCAAAAGAAAATGAGAGACATCTGTGACATTACTTGATTATGGTGTACAGTGTAGCAGTATATACAGTCGATGTACTGAAAAACTACTTTGATTTACTGTCTCTTTGTGAAAACCGCGTAATCTTGTTTACATATTATATATTGTATAAATCTAATTCTGCCATGTCTCTTCTTATTTTCTTGTTTTCTTGTCTGTCTGACCATGGTCCTGTCTGTCTGTCTGTCTGCCTCAGGTGGTCTATTTCCCAGGGGTGCAGATCAGGAGTATAGTGCGTTCAGAGTTGGCATGGTTCAGTTTGGGATGGCCGATTTCAGACTGACTCCGCACATAGACAACCTGGAGGTGGCCAACAGCTTTGCTGTCACTAACTGCTGTAAGTAATAATTTTTCTTGTGTCATTGTAAACACTGTTTTATGTTGTTATCATTATATTACATTACAAATTGTTAATACTCTCAATACTCTCTGACTTTTTTTCTGAAATATATAGTTTCTAGTGATATCCAAATGCTTGGCATCAAGACCGATCATATATTAATGGACATATTTTAATGGATTGGCTAAAATAGCCAATCAAATGCAGGCTCTTTCTTCACTATACTCAACTGTGTGTTGTGCTGCTCTCCTTTAGGACAGCCTTGCTCTTCAGTGCAGCATTTCACTGCATATGAAATTGCATTGAATTAGAGGATGCGGATGTGAGGAATTATTTGGGCTTACCAGGCTGAGAGTGAGAGTCCACGTTGGCAAACACACATATTTGCTAAGCCGGCTCTAACTCTTTCTCATTAGCAAGCATTAGCATTAGCAGGTCATATCAGCTGTCGCTACTTAATGTTATTCAGGGAGTAACTCGACGACAGGCCAACATGAAAGTTGTCTTTTGTCGGCTTTGTGTGTCTGTACACAAAGATCCTTAGTGAGGGATGAAGCTACACTCTGTAACACCTCTGTACAATCACATTGGACTGTGCTTCTGTTGTTCCATATCGTATCAATAGTGTAGTATAGTAATAGTGAGTTTTAATCAGGAGCTTTGACATTTGGATTAAGGTGCTCATGAAAAATAAGGTGTACCAAATTTAGTGTGGTACACCTGGGTTGCAGGGTTTTTCCTGATTCAGAATAGGCCTTTGGGGGTGACTGCGCACTCAATTTCGATTTGACAGAAATCTATGCATTTTCCTGTTATTTCTGACCATTTGATAAACAAATGTCCATTATTCTTGAGTAAAAGATTAGGCCTGTAGGAATCACCGAAGCGGTAATCCCAGAGGGAAATGCATCCATGACAGTCGGAAACTCCTCAGGTGTACGGTAAACTCTAAAGGAAAATTAGTTGGCCCATTACTAAGTTAGTAATGGGCCATTTTTATTCACCAACTGTTTAGCTTGGATAATATTAATATATTAACCACTAATCCGAACTGACTGGGGTCTGTCTGTGAGGAAGTCCAATAGCCAGTACTCCAGAGTGCGAAGTTTGCTGTCACTTTCATGGGGGAGATTGTGTTGAATGCTGAGCTGAAATCAGCATTCAACACAATCTGGAGGTCTCTCTCCCGTCCTCTCGTGATGTCTTTGCTCAAGTAGAGTTGTATGCTTCTTTGTCACCTGACTGAAAGGCAGCTTTTTTTGGCTCTGGATAGGGCCCTCAGCTCTCCATTCATAACAGGCTTTCTGGTTGGGGAATGATTTTATTGTCTTTGTGACCACCACATTATCAACACATTTGCTGATGATGTCAATGCTGATGTATTTGTTAAGATTGATGTGGTTCTCCTGGGTGGCAGTCTGTGCACTAAAAACAGTCCTGTAGAACTGCTGTGGCTTCCTCTGTCCACACTGGCAGTGGCTCAGAGGTCTGGAACCAGGCTACTCTCTTGACTAGATCTAGTCTGACTCACCGGATGTAGGCTGTTGGGATAAGTCTGCCATTGGGCGACTATTTCAGTTGGAATTCTCCTCCCCTTCCCTGATCTGCGTGTTACTGTTTTGCTCGGGCACCGTCGCTGCATCCTGGGCGTAGCGTCACCAAAAACAATTGTGATTGGTTTAAAGAAACAAGCCAGAGTGTTCTTCCTCTATTGCAGAATGATAATGGTTTGAGCCAGCTCCTTCTCCGAAGTGTGGGGATAGGTCTGGCTATGCGAGACTCGACTAGATCTGACATGTCAATGCTTATATAGCTAGTTTATCTATCTCTATGCGATTGGGATTGGTTTGGTTTGATTGGGAAGTTTTAGACTTAAGGATTAGTGGGCCAAAAAAATGTGTCTTTAGCTTAGATTTAAAAACAGAGATGGAGGGGACACATCTAATATCTAAAGGCAACTGGTTCCACAATTGTGGAGCAGCAACTGCAAAGACTGTCACCTTTTAGTTTTAGTCGTGAACTTGGGGACACACAAGAGAGATTTGTTATCTGATCTAAGAGACATAGGAGCTAAGTGCCAGTGAGCCATCAGAGCAATCAGCAAGGTCTTAAACTGAATTCTGAAATGAACAGGGTGCCAATGAAGAGAGACTAAGACTGGGGTCGCGCTTTTTAGTACCAGTCAAAATTCTTGCAGCTGCATTTTGGGCCATCTGCAGCCAAGTTAATGAAGACCTTAATATAGGGAATTACAGTCGAGTCGTGATGTAATGAAGGTATGAATTTTGAATATAAATTTTTCAATATCATGGAAAGACAGAATTGGCTTGAGTTGGGAAATGATTGTACTGATAATAACTATTTTTAAACAACATAATTGATTTGTTTATCAAATCAGATGTGTTGAGGCTTCCACCTGTGATGTGCCCGAGTCATACCCTCCTCCGCCCTCTCTCTCTTCCAAGTAACGGTTCAAATTAAGTTCAAGTATCTTGTCACTCAAAAATGAACTTTAAGTGACCTGTTTTCCCCAATACGGGGCCAGACTTCGCACCTTTAAAACTGCCAGGAAGAACAACTTGTGGTTCAACAATAAGCCTGTGGTTTCTGCACCTGACAGATACTCTACGCCTGCAGTGAAACACGACATACGTTCTGTCGCTCCAGTTGTCAGAATCAGAATCAGAATCAGAATCAGAAATACTTTATTGATCCCCGGGGGGAAATTATACAGTACCGGTGCTCCCATTCCAGAGTAGGAAAATAGCATAATTTAGAACTAAAGGTATGTACAAAATATGTTGTAAAGTATGTTCAATTGTGTTCACAGGTCATGGAGGTTAGCAGAAAGTTTGCTAAAGTTAAGTATAATGACTGTGCTTTGTGACCTCATATATTGTTATCCAATAGCTAAGATGATTTTCAGAGGTTGACCTTTTATGGATCCTTCAACACCCCGAGAGCAGGGGGCGAGGGTTATAAAAGGAAGAGCAAAACAAGGCTCGGGGCATTTTTTCTTTTTTGGGCTTCCTCTTTTTTGGGGACTTATTTTTGGGGCTTTTTTGAGGTCTTACTTGGTTTTTGCCTGTTTGCTTTTTGTTTACTTAAATTTTGTATTTTCTTCTTTTTATACATTTTGTATCCATTTACTCTCTTGATAAGTCAAATAAAACTGGGTTGTATTCTGTACATTCCCACCAAAGTCCTGTGTTGCTCCTCTCTGAGATCATCTAAGTAGCCTCCCTCAGGTAAGAAGATTACTCTCCTTGAGCTATGCCGACAGTAGATAATAATTTGGCTTTAATTGGTGAATGTTGATGAAGGTTGCTGTGTTTATATTGCAATTTACAACATGGAAGGACATGTTGAATAGGTTCCGTTCAGTTGTCTGATGTTTTGCTGCTGTTGTGTTGTGTTTGGAGCTAAGGTTGAAGTTCTCTGAATGCTTGGGGCACAGGGTGGGATTTCCCAAATTAATCTCTAAATTATAAATTAGGGATTAGGGCTCCGAAGCGGGCCTTTATAAATCAGGTGAGTGTCCTCAAACTGTCAGGACCTCCTCCAGTATTGATCCGTTCCTTCAGGATCTTGCTGTACCACCAATCTCCAAACACTTACTGCACACAGATATTTCCGTTGATATCCGGCTGTTGGCACATAGTCAACTATATAGGCCCTAAAGACGAGATACTCTGGGAATGTAACTCGGCTTCCTAAGCAGACTAAGGTGGTCTTGCGTGTAGATTTTGGGAGTGTTAGGTCGTAGAACAGCCGTCACTCAGTATCTGCATTGGGTGTGGGAATCGGTTATAACATCTAGGAACCACTTCAGTTGGACAAATGACATGAGTGTCTCAGGTCCCATGATTGCCGAGCGAAGTGAAGATCCCTGTGACGCGAGAAGTAAGCACCAACTTCTTTCCTGGTCTTCACCCAGACACCACCACGATTTTTCCCTCTTCCTGCGACGTTTCGTTCGGTGAAGGATACAGCAAGGTAGCTGGCAAACAGGAGGAGGAGGGTAGGATGACTTCGGTTGTATGGGTCTGGTCACGCTCAATATCAAGCCTCAAGCGATCTTATATGCTAATATACAGTATTAATTGATGGTCATAGGTCAGTGTAGAGGCACAGCGGATGAGAGACAACATGAAATACACAAGTAAACAGACGGATAATGTAAAATGGCGCCGCGCTGGTGGCAGCCTGTTACAGCAGCTCCGTATTTGTATATTGTTTTTCTTTTAAAAAAAATACTTCTAATTATTATTGACACAGTGCTTGCCTGCTGTGTGTTTCTGCACCTTTCTGTCTATGTTGCTGTGACTTGTAAATTTCCCCGCTGTGGGATTAATAAAGTCTATCTTAATCTTAATCTTGGATGTTTATATACAATAGCTCACTGCAGGCATATGTTATGGCAGTTTTAGTGAAATGGGCCCAAGCCACAGACCTTTTTAATATGAATTTGGTGGAAATACATTTGTCCCAAAAAAATTCAGTTATTTTTAATTGGAGCAGTGTAGAGTCATGTTACGTTTCAAATTCAGTAACTGTGGAGCAAAGTGAGAACGAAGACTCCATGCATGCAGTATACCCTGCCTTCATCAGAGCATGATGTAATGACAGCCTGAGGCTCAAAGCTCTGCTATTTAAGTGCAGTGTATTATGATAGCAGTGAATGCACGGAGTCCTCTTTTTCCACTGTCTACTCTCTTGTTTTGCAACCTGCAACAAATAGATAGGATGTGCAGAAACTGTGACTACCTCATTTACTTCACAGATGACAAATGCCTACCTTAGATAATTAGGACGATGTTTGGAGGAACAGGTTTGTTTCCAGATTTTTAAACGAAAAACATTTTGTACATTTGTTACATAAAATGAGCTGCTAATTATGTACTTTGTTGCTTTAAATAAAGTGGCAAGACAAGGTGTTGGTGCATGGTGCGGTTAACACAGCTTTGGAGAGGAGAGATGGAGGGTGTGGTGATGCCAAACCATCCAGCATACTACAATTTTTGTTTCGTCTGTCTTTCTACTTTCAGAATCAGAATCAGAATCAGACATACTTTATTGAATTCCCAGGGGAAAATTACACAGTTACAGGTGCTCCCATTCAAGAGTAGAAAAGTAGCATGAATTTAGAAATGAGATGTATGTACAAATAAAGACATAAAAATTAAAAAATAAATATACATTTACAATATTTAAGTGAAAAATAAAATATATAAAATGTATATAAAAATATATACAATAACAATGTATGTGTGTGTGTGTGTATATACAGTGCTTAACAAATTTATTAGACCACCTGCCATAAAAACGAGAAAACACAAATATTTTAGAAATCTGTCAAAAACTTGTTTCAAACTAAAAATTGTATTGTTATTTATTAGGCAAATAACAAACTGGAACAACTAAATAGTCCTTATTCACATATGTTAACCAAAAATCTTTTGTATGACCTCCTTTGGCCCTGATAACAGCTTGCATTCTTGCTGGCATTGTTTTTATGTCCTTTTCGACAGTCTCTTTTGTTATTGAGTTCCAAATAGTTTCTAGCTGTTCCCAGAGACTTGCTTTGGATGAACCTTTTGTGCGATCTATTTTTGAATTCAATAAATCCCAGATCTGTTCAATAGGATTCAAGTCTGGACTTTGACTTGGCCAGTCCATCAGTTCCAGTACTCCAGATTCCTTTTTCTTGGTCAAGTAGTCTGTGCATAGCTTTGCAGTATGCTTGGGGTCATTGTCTTCTTAGTATATGAACCCACGACCAATCAGAATCAGGTTCAATCCAGAAGGGATTCCATGATGCACTAAGATGTTGTGGGAGACCTTCTTGTTCGTGATACCGTCGATTTTAACTAATTTGCCCATGCCGTTTCCACAAATGGAACCCCATACCATAATGGAATCTCCACTGTGTTTCACTGTGGGTGCAATGCATCTAGCATCAAAACGTTGTCCAGCTTTTCTGCGGACATAAACACGATGATGCTGACCGAAGAGTTCAAACTTGGACTCGTCCGTCCAGAGTACCTTCTTCCAGTCATCTACAGTCCAGTGTTTGTGCTCCCCTGGCATTTTTGGATGTTTGCAGGCCTCAATAATGGCTTCTTAGCAGCTATTCTTCCCTTTAAGCCTTGTTCCTTCAGTCGTCTGCTTATGGTCATTCTGGAGACTTTCTCAGATTCTGATCTAGAAACATTAATCTCTGCCTGAACATCAGCAGTGGTCTTCCTTCTGTCTCTAGTACTTAAAATCTTGAGGTGCCTGACATCTGCTTCAGTTAGCTTTCGTTTTCGGCCTCTTCCTTGACGCATTTTGTAAGTACCAGTCTCTGCAATCGAGTCCAAGGCATACTTGACCACACTGTGAGAACACTTGCCCTACGCTTAAGAAATCACTTAATTTTGTCAGACAGGTTCTATTTAAGTGATTTCTTGATTCAACAGGTCTGGCAGTAATCAGGCCTGGGTGGAATTGAACTCAGCTTTCCAAAAAATGTGGTTAATCACAGTTAATTCATGATTTAACAGGGGGGTGGGGGCAATTACTTTTTCACATAGGGCCAGGTAGGTTTGGATAGATTTTTTCCCTTAATAAAATGAAATCATCATTTAAAAACTGCATTTTGTATTTACTCGGGTTATCTTTGTCTAATATTAAAATTTGTTTGATGATCTGAAACATTTAAGCGTGACAAATATGCAAAAAAAAAGAAATCAGGAAGGGGGCAAATACTTTTTCACAGCACTGTATATATATATTCATTCTGTATTCTTCAACCAGCCAACCATAGTTTTATTCTGGATGTGGCATTAATGGCAGGGAGACAGAAGAAAGATTTATGCGTGATTCTCACCATCCACTGACTGGAAACATTACAAACATTACATCGGTGACATCATTGAGGTGAGGTGTCTGCGCAGAGCCCAAAGGATACTAAAAGACAATACCCCCCCAGACAATACCCCCCAGCCACAGCTTGTTCACCCTGCTGCCGATACAGAACTATCTGCTGCTGTACCACCAGACTACAGAGAAGCTTCTTTCGTCAGGCTGTGAGACTCCTCAACTCCACCTCATCCTCCATTGACGTACCATTACCAGAATCAGAAATACTTTACCATACCACTATATTTGTATAATATACTGTATGTATTTAAGTAACTGTATATATTGTTTTTTATTTTTATTCTATTCTAATTCTATGTTCTATATATACCTGCGTAGTGTGAAGGAGGCTACACCTTTAATTTCATCGTGCAGCCTTGTGTTGTAGAATGACAAATAAATGTACCTTGATGTCAAAAATCAAATGTACTAATACTAATTTTGACTAACTAAATGATATTGTTTAACTGCAAATTCATATTCACATTGTATTCTACAATCTGTGCAGCTACACTTGTCCTTAATAGAGCAGCGAGTTATAAAGGATTATTGTTCTTTGCATGACCTTATTTTCTGAACAGAGAATGCATTAATGCAGTATATAATGTACATGAATGCAATATTATACATATATATGGATAGATAGAGAGAGAGAGAGAGAGATAAAATTGGAAGTTTTGTTTCTAGAGTAAAGAACAAGGTCATTGAAGTAGGACAACTAAATATAGCAGTACACACAGACACAAAGGCCTTCTCTGTGTCCACCCTTTGAGTAAAAAAAAAGCACACGTCCTAACATTACTGCAAATGTTGGCTCCCTTTGATAACATAGGTAATAATATAATAAATATTAAAGTAGCAAAATAGCCCTATTTTTCTAACATCAGAGTTTGGTGAGAATCAGGCAGGTTTCTTTAAATGTAAAGGTTCTATACTGTATGTAAAAATGTACATTTATGAATCGCTTTTTATTGTCAACATGTGAACGGAATGTAACGTAACTTACAAAATGAGACCTTCCTGACGTTCTCTGTGGCCTATAACAAACCTGTCGACTGATTTCTATGTAAAAGACCTTGGACGTTTTTTTCTGGGAAAATCCAAATGATGTAACGTCATGCGCGCTCCCGAGTGCCTGAGCCTCACGTTTGGCTCCCCTACAGCGCCAACACAAGCTGTGACACAAGCTAACATTAGCTTAGGAATGGTGTCCACTAACGTCAATAAATGGCCCGGCACCCACCAACACAAAAGTCCACGTAGCTTGCTCGCTAATGCGGACGAATTATTCCAAATATGACTGTAAATCACAGTAACTCAGTCTGGTGTATGTCAAGTCATTATTTTGGCAGATGCCCAGAATAGCCTCTCATGCCTACAGTGTAGGGCCACGAGAGAGGTTTCTGATGTTTTGCCCACTCCATTTACAAACATGAGTGGCAAAGATTATTGTGAACACCTCAGTAATAAACATAAAGTTGAATTAATACCTCTCGAAAAGTTTTAACAAAAACTGGCCATTATAACTTTCTAAAGGTAGAATATGTGGCAGAGCCATCAGCATTAGCTTGCGATTGATAGGTGTACCTAATAAAGTAGCCAGGGAGTGCATGTTGTCTTGCCATAAACTCTTGCAAATGTCACCGGTTGCTGTAAATGACTTAAATGTTGCTTCTTGAACTAAATTGTATTATTTTTATTTCCTGGTCCCGATGCTGGTTTCTAGGCCTGTTTAACTCGTCACAGGGGGAAAAGAGGTCCATACAGGGAACACTGTGAAACATAAGTAGAAAATCAATATATAATAAAAAAGAACAATAAAGACTGTTACTAAGCTACTAAAACTAAAAAACAACTGTAGTTTACAAATTTACAAATTTACAAATTCACAGAAGACAAAAATAAAGGTAAAGGGATTATACTGTATTGCAAATAGAGGTGTGGGTATTGCACCATTGTTACATTCAGAAATATTCGGAATATGGCGCTTATTCCTTGTTTTTTTCTGCTCAAAATGATCAACAGCAGCTCCTAGACTCTTTAATTTATGAAAGACTACTGTGTCTTTATACCCGGGACAGCACTACTGATAGAGCCCGCACACAATAAGGGCCACTCTCTAGGACTTCCATCCACATCCACAGGTCTTAACATTTCTAGTTCAAGGGTTAGGCCTCTAAATTTAGAACTGAGAAATGCCAGGCAGTCCATCTTCTCTGACATTATTGCCAAAAAACAACGGTCAAGCTAACATAAGGCTATAAGGCTTATGAACCCTCCTGTGTCACCTTTCAACTCTCTTATGTGAGGGTGGATTTGCTTATTCAAAACAATATTTTCACACACAGCTGAACTGTATATCAAAGGTATTCAACCCTAATATTGATCATCTAATCATAATCTTCATCAGCTGCATAAAGGCCTAAATGCTATGAGAGGAAACTAAAGTTTTACCTAAATCCTGCCTGCCTCCTGTGTCTGACTGATCCTCTCTGTTTGTCTCTTTTTAATGTTTCATTAAAATGTCTCTCTCTCTCTCTCTCTCTCTCTCTCTCTCTCTCTCTCTCTCTCTCTCTCTCTCTCTCTCTCTCCTAGTTTGTTCCCAGTTCTCCCGAGGTGTCTACGCCATTTTTGGCTTCTACGACAAGAAGTCAGTAAACACCATCACGTCCTTCTGTGAGACACTTCATGTATCCTTCATCACGCCATCTTTCCCAGCAGAGGGAATGAACCAGTTTGTTCTCCAGATGAGGCCGGACATCAAGGGGCCGCTAGTTTCATTAGTGGAGTACTACAAATGGGAAAAATTTGCCTATCTATACGACAGTGATCGAGGTAATGAGAGTTATTTATCGGCATGTGATTTTAGTGCTGGTGCTGCTTCACTTCTAACACAACACAACTACAATTAAAGGATCCTTTAAGTTTTTTAATGATAGGTACTGAGTGGAACTGACTGATTTTAGACAAACAATGTAATGGCGTGCTCCAACCATGGCATGTCTGGGTGTAATTAGGTTATTGTGGGCAATGATGGACTGTTTTATTGGATTCTTTCATTGGATTTTTTTATTTTGTGGTGTTAAAGCATGAGCATGATCCTCACTGTGCTCCCAGCCGTGTCCAGGTGGGAATGAGCCCAGTGTAGCAGATAAATGATAGCATCGTCCAAAGTTCTCCTGGTTAGGCAAACTTTCTTTCTAGTAGGCCCTTTCTTGGGTACTGGGACCAGGTAGGACGTCTTCCACAGTGTGGAGACCTTTTCCAGTCTCAGGCTACAAGGTTGAAGATGTGCTGCAGGACTCCACACAGCTGTCCTGTCCCAGATGATCTAAGAGCTCTGGATGACTCATAACAGAGCAGCATATCAGAGATGTATTTTGGCCCCAAACCATTCAGTTCTTTGTAAGTCATTGAAATCAATGACTTTGATGCATAGGAAGCCAGTGTAAGGCTCTGAGAACTGGGGTGGTGTGTTCCACTTTATTAGTTTTAGTGAGGACGTGGGCAGCAGAGTTCTGATTAAGCTGCAGCTGTCTGATTGATGTTTTACACTTGAGACCTGTAAAGACACTGTTACAGTAATCATGCCAAAAAACACAAGCAAGTCTTGCTAAGACATGAGTCCTTTAAGTTTTGCTGTATTTTTAAGGTGGTAGTGGGCTGATTTTGTTATTCTGTTGATGTGGGTTTTAAAATTTAGGAAATATGGTAGGATATTTAGTTGTTTTCAAGAATGTGAGCTAGTGGAAGCATACAGATGTTGAATAGAACTGGGCCAAGAATGGCCCCTTGGGGAACTCCACTTGTCGATTTGTAATTACGAGATCCAGCGGTACTAAAACAGACACATTACCATTGTCTGTATTTAAATAGATGTCGTTTGAGACTTTCATGAGAGGCTTGATCACTGCTGTTGTTGGTGTTGTGGGGAAATGGCCTGAGAGGTATTGACTATTGCCAGGAGGTGTTGATGCCACGGCATTAAAACATTATTTAGAGAGCTCGCAGGAAGAATGTAACACAGTCTCCTCCAGGGAGTTAAGGCTGATGGGATCGAATTGTGTCATGCAGATTGAATTGGTTTTAAGAGGAAGCATGGATGACATAGACCCTGTTACCTGATACGGAGGCAGTAATGGCTTTCAGTCTGATTTTCAGAATTTTGTCTGTACAGAAGGAGACAAAGTTGTTGCTTCATTCAGGGGCCTCTTCTAGCTTTCCTTTGACCTGGATGACTGAAAATCTTCAGACACATAGGCCTCCAGTATTTGGAGCAAGCAGAAAAATTTGGTGTACACATAAAGCTGTTATTTCATTTGTCATATACATAACTGACTTTCATAGAAGTGTTACTGTTTTCTTGCACAAGAAAAAGTACAGATCTCAATCGTAGAGTTGTAGTTATTTTCAACAATTACATACGTTGAAAGCTGAACCTAAATGGATTTCATAAGGGATTTGAAAGGAGGATAAGCAGTTTAAATATTGGACTCAGTTTTGTTAAAAGGCTGTAGAACCCCAACCCTCCCAGGTATGTGCAGAAAAATGCCAGCAACACTAAAAGAGTTGTATTTGTGATTTACCTGCAGAGCTAACCGTTTACAACTGTAAGCTACAGCATTCTAGTTTAACTAATCATTGTTTTGTGTGTGTGTGTGTGTTTGCGTGTGTAGGTCTTTCCACTCTTCAGGTAATACTGGACACTGCTGCGGAGAAAAAATGGGTTGTCACGGCGATAAATGTAGGAAACCTGAAAGATGAGAGGAAAGATGAAGCCTACCGTTCCCTGTTTCAGGTATTGACATTTCTGCTCTGCACTCTGTTAGTACTCACACCATGCATTTTTTAGAAACACCAAGATACACAAAAACAGGCATTGTGGTCAAAAGAGTGGTGTCCCCCTCGCCCACTACCATAGATTGAGGATGACAGTGACGTCTCAAGCTCAGTAGCGTAGTGCCATGGGAGATAGAGCGGACCTCCTGCCTGCTGTGTCCCCGCTTCAAAGTTCCTTCCTGACAGCTGAAAAGAGAAAATCTTAATTTATAAACAGGAGCAAAAGTTTTTATTTTATTTTTCTATTGTGATTATACCAAATATTGTCTTACCCACGTGCTCCAGCATTACAATGCACACTGATTCGGAGTTCAGAAGACTATTTCTTCATCCTGTGAGACCTTGGTGTCTTTCTTGTACTTGTCCAGCAATATGTTATTAATTTAGGATTTGTGGAAATGTATTTGGTGTCAGCAACAGGGAAAGGAGAGTGTTGTGAGACAGTTATACACTTGTTAACCATCACAGCCAGTCACCAAAATACCAAATACCACCATACTGGTGCAGGTGAGGAAGGAACTTCACTGAACCTCAGGAAAATACCACTTGAATACTGTTCAATACTTTTCTGTCTTTTAGGACCTGGAGATCCGTAAGGAGCGACGCATCATCCTGGACTGTGAACAAGACAAAGTCAAAGACATCATGGAACAGGTTGATTCCAGTCTTCGTCACTATTTCTACTACTACTAACATAAGTAATAATATCCATCCATAACGAAGAAAGCTTATATCATTATATCATCTATCAAGTACGATACTGTTTCCAGATGTCCTCTTAGGTCATCTGGCACAGACCTCGTGGTTGTTGGAATTCTCATTACATTATATGGCATATGGCTAATCACATTATATTTCTCCACAATGGAAGGTGCTTTCATACTATATAAGAAGATGGGATATGTTTTTGGATCTGTTTTTTTTAGGTCAGACTTGCAGAGAAATCCAGCTCAGTCTAGAGATCCAGATCCAGAGGTGCTAGGGCCATGTCATTTGACATATATCAGTTTATTTCCAACAATAGTTTAGCTGGTGGATCAGATGCACTCTATGGCAGGTCAGTGCTCCTTGTATTTGATTGTTTGTATAGAAATGGTTGGAGCCATTTTTCCTTGTTGCTACTGTCAGTGTAATTTTAGTGAACTTAACCTTAACCTACTGACACAGTTACACTATGGGAGGAGTTAAGAGTATGTATGTGTCCTGGAGAGACGGATGCATTTACACCTTTTCAACATCTGGCTAGACTGCGTCCACCTCTGGAGGTAGTTTGAGCTTCAATGCTTGAGTGCTTCTTGGATGCATTTACACTCAGCTTTTGATGAGATCAGATCCTCCCCAAGACTCTGAAGTGACTAAATGTTAATGGAGAAATGTAGTGTTCATTTCATCAAGGTGAAGAGTCTAGGAATCACAGCCCTATTTTATTATTCCCCCCAATTTAAGGGCAACGCAGCAGGGCAAGGATCCTAAATATACAGCCAAAGCAAGGCGCTTTTGAGGGCCAAATGTTCTTTAGTGACCTCAGTCTAACTCAGCTTGTCTTTCGCTCTCTGAGGAAAACGAGCAAAAAGTGAAGGTGGCTGCAGTATAGGTCTGGAATGGTAAGATACTATGTGACTTCACAGTCAATGCAAATGATTCTCAATCAAGGGTTACTTCACGTTTATTTTAACTTACCTTTGGCCCTTTTTCCTCTATGGTTGATCCAATGTGGAAGTAAACACTCCCTGAAAGTGAGAAATGAAACTACCTGTGACACTTTTTTGTTCACTCCTTAGCTTATAGTTTATGCCTATCAAACGATGACAGCTTCACTTTTTTGTGGCTTATGCAGTTGCTGCGTTGCTCTGTCTGCGCATGTTGTGCGCTTACTACCCTCACTCCTCAACAAGATCTCACGGTTCCCCTTCGGTAGGGACAAAACACACTAGAATGCTGACAGACTTTAAGGTGCCAAGGAAGTGTAGGCTGGTTCATCCGTGCCTTGTGTGGCCAACTGAATTCAATCTGCAAAAAGCAGACAGAACCTTACACTGAAGTCTTGCCAAAATAGATGACAAAGCATAAAGAGTCCAGCGCCCGATCTCTCTCCGACAACAAGCAAATGGTTTAGCAGGTTTCTGCATTATGTAACTAAGTTGTTGATGGCTCCTTTGTTTACCAAGTTAATGCCTGATGCCACCATGTGTGTTAACTAACAGCTTTGTTTTTCTCCCAGCTTTTACTTTGATAATTGCTGCCAAAAAATGCCACCACAACCGCTCTCCTCCTCAGTCGTCAGTATTGCAAAACCGAAATGTGACATGAGTTGGCCATAGTGTCCCTATCCAGTGAAAAGCACATATCTCCATAATTTGTGATTATGAATTTTTCCAGTAAACTGAAGGATCAAGTGTTCCTTTTATGGGTTGAGGACATTTTTCTACTTCTTAAGCTAATTAAGCCATTCAAACAACTCATGGAACAAAAGTAAACCATTTGGAGATACATGGTTTTCACAGGACAGCTATAATAGAATGTCAGATGTTAAAAAACACAGCAATGCATTTGATTTTCCGTCTATATAATTTGTTCTTGTTTATTATTGACGCCGCTTGTACTCTTTTTCCCGTCAGGTGATCACTATAGGCAGGCACGTGAAGGGATACCACTACATCATTGCTAACTTGGTGAGTCGCCATCTGTCTCTGGGTTCAGCTTGTGTATTGGCTGATGAATGAAGATATGGTTAAAAGGCCAGATATTGTCAAAAGCACTTTGTCAGATCAGGTGTGAAATAGCAGGTTTTACAGTCTTCAACCTGCTGGCGTTGGGTAGAGCGAACAGTCACTAAGAATAAGGAAAAGCGACTTAGATGATCTGGCCATGGGTGATTGCTGTCTGACCGTTGTATACAGTAGAACAGTGGTCCCTGAGTGGGTCATGGTCCAACAGTCCAGTGGATTGTGAGCATGTGGATAGAATTCATCAGAAAGTACTTTGAAGTGAATTTTGCTTTGTTTTTAAGTTCCATTCTGTTCCAGTCCACCTCTGAAACAGATGGTAGTTATGAAAGAAGAACCTGTTGTGTTTTCACTATGACACACGTATACCAGTGCACCCCTACTACAGGTATATGAAGGGTTAAGATTGGTCAACTTCTGGGGGCTACATGGCCCGCATGGTCCGAGGCTCCGTCACATCTTGGCACAGAATAAAAGAAGGTCAATGTAAATACAAAGTTACCGATTGGAAAAGAAATGTTTGGTGTTCTTTTTGGTCTCGTTCCAGGGATTTGTGGATGGCGATCTCTCAAAAATTCAGTATGGAGGTGCGAATGTGTCTGGGTTTCAGATAGTGGATTTTGATGACCCTGTGGTGGCAAAGTTTGACCAACGATGGGAGGCTCTGGAAGAGAAGGAGTACCCAGGAGCGGATACACGAATCAGGGTAAGTCTTACACACTCAACATTAGTTCATGGGCAAGTTTAAATAGTTTTCTGGAGCTGGTCCGAGGATCAGAGTAACATAATCATGCTAATTCATGTATCATGAGTACTAATTTTGCTGTAAAATTCTACATGTTTTACACATGATATGAACTACTTTTTGGACCCTGTTTTCGTGGCTGCACAACAGGCCAGAGCAAGCAGCGCTCCGACCTTTTTGGTATTTTCCTGACCTTGAAATTGTCTTTGCCTGTGTGTGTGCTATTCTGGTTGATGGTGTTGGAGACTGGGTCTCAGACTTTGTGCTGAGAATAGACATCTCAGAAACATCTATTAACCGTCTATTTCAGGCACAATGGGACTCAGGTGAACTTTTATCAACTACAGCAAACAAAATACTTTGAGCAAATCACAGCAATAACAGAATAATGCTTAAAATGCAAATCAACTATTTTGATTAAACACATGTCTGTCTCAGCTCAGCCCTGACAGATGGGGTAATAATGGTTTGTGCCAACGTTTCTGTGTCTTCCAGTATACCTCAGCCCTCACCTATGATGCCGTCCACGTGATGACTGAGGCATTCCGCTTCCTTCACAAGCAGAGGATAGACATGAGTCGGCGTGGCAACAGTGGGGACTGTCTGGCCAATCCAGCAGTGCCCTGGGCACAGGGGGTGGAGATTGAACGTGCCCTCAAACAGGTAACCTGGATTAGAGCCTCCTTACTATGAAAAGAAGCAGACTGACTACAGATTATGCTCTCTGCAGCAGCATGGTGGCACCGTGGTTAGCACCGTTTCACGGGAAGTGTCCTTGAGCAAGACACTGAACCCTAAGTTGCTCTCGATGGAGACCAGCACCTTGCATGGCATCGCTGTCACCATCGTTGTGTGAATGTGAGAATGTGAATGGGTGAATGATACTTAACTGTAAAGCGCTTTGGGAACCATGAAGGTTGAAAAGCGCTATTTAAGTGAGACCATTTATCAGACTGCAAACAGAAGTTGTAGTGCAGCTGCCCGGTCCCTCTGGTACACAAATGATCCTGACATTATTCCTCCTCCACCTTCGCTCTAGGCCTTTGCATTTGTTTTGTAATAACTAATTCTGGGTGGCTAGTTTGTTCAGCGAGGTAATGCGAGGCTGTGGGTCCATCTATCCAACGTTTAACGCGGTCATCTCCAACAGTATGGCCCTGACCTCATGCTGACCAAGTCCTCTCGTAAGGTGGATAGCCTCATGTTCCTAAAAGCCTCGGGGCTAAATGTAACAGTAGCAGAAGCTGGCGTCTTCTCTTCCCTGGGGCCATACTTACATTTAGGCCTTTCGTGGATTTGCCATTTACACATTTTTCGACAAATCAAGTTAAATCAAGTTTCTAACACATAGCTCTGAGGAGCACTGCAAGATATGTCTACTCCATAGCTTAATGGAGTAATATGAATTTATTTTAAGTACTATAAAAGTTCTATAAAAGTTTAATTCTAAACTCTAATTTTAGCTCCCCCACATGTATGTGACAGTTTGTAGTTATGGCTGCTAACTGATAGGAGTCCAGTGAAGAAGAAAACTGGGATAACGCAGTACATTTCTGGTTCAGAAGTTCATCCTTGCTTGTTTCAACCATAGTATTAAGAGAAGAAGAGGCTGAGCAGCTGCAAAGACCACATGAATTCTGGACAGGCCAAAACGAAATGAGAAACTGCTGGACCTAAAACCTAAATGTGTAGGGGCATGGGTCAATTTTATGCATGTGTTTAATGGCAGGTGGCAACTAGCGTTTAAGGTGCATTAGCCCCCCTCCCCCCGGTGTATGGGTGGTTTGATTATATCAATTATTTGTTACATTTCTGTTGGGGAAAATTATATTGAGATAATTATCATTTTATCGCCCATTGTTAGTTGTAAAATGACAAACAAGTGACCTTGACTCCTTGATTCCTTGATAATGAAGGGCTTAATATGTGTTATGGAGTTTTTCTTAAAATCCACTGAGATGCAGGGACATTTCTTTGGCCATTTTTCATAACATAATCATTACGATCACTTCGTCAACTGATACTACTGAGTATGCTAATACTTTCACTGCACATTTTAAGTAAAAAGTAAACTTGAATATGTATGTGTGTTTTGTGTGTAGGTGCGTGTAGATGGTTTAACAGGGAACATTCAGTTTGACCAGTACGGGAAGAGAATCAACTACTCAGTGACAATCATGGAGCTGAAGAACAACGGACCTGTAAAGGTAACTGAAGAATCAATTTGCCATCATGAATACCTTGATAGCATTTAGCTGTGTGGAAGATATATGACCTGTCTGTGTGTGTTTTGTGTTCTTAGATCGGCTATTGGAATGAGGTGGATAAGATGGTGGTGACAAAGTCAGATCTTTACCCTAACGACACCATGGGAATGGAAAACAAGACAGTCATCGTTACAACTATACTGGTAATGACACTTTGTCACCATAACATCCATGAATGTGCAGGTTAAGTGAATAAAACACCCAATAATGTAAAAGTTTCAGTATAAACAGAGCTCAGACATGAGCAGCTGCTAATGTAAAACCTAAAAGTTTTTCCTGTGTGTGTGTGTGTGTGTGCATGTAGGAAGCCCCCTACGTAATGCTGAAGAAGAATGCAGAGCTGTTTCAAGACAATGACCGTTATGAAGGTGTGTTTATATACTTACTTTAAGTTATACTTTATTGTCAAATACACAATGTGCAATTGAAATTTGTCTTTTTGCTTATCCCTCCTAGTTACATATACATATCCCTCCACACGTGCAGTACATTAGAGAAGTCAGAGGCCATTGCTGGCCGGCCTCTTTTACCACTAGACCATCCTGCCTCCCATACTGTACTGTATTGTACTGTGTGTGGTTAATGATGCTCAATATATTCTTTGGAATATAATCTACTTTTGTTTACTTATGTGTTTATTAAAGTTACAGAAAAGCTTCACTACAGGGTATATACAAGTTTATCTACAAATAACACAACAATGCCACTGCCACCACCTAATGTAGCACCATCACACAGCTTCAAAACCAATGTGTGTTTTCATACAATTCTTGCATACAAGACACAGGATATGTTGGTAATATACTTTTGGAAAAATACATTGATGTCACCATCATACCTAGTCATTCTAGGTGGGTAGATGCTGAATATTCAAACTATTCCACACTGTAGTCAGTATTCTTGGACGTTCATCTAGCACTGCTGATGTGTCTCTTTGTGCATGTGTTTTTTTTGTTTTTGTTTGTTTGTATGCTTGTTTGACTGATGCTAGGTTATTGCGTTGACCTGGCCGCAGAGATTGCAAAGCACTGTGGTATACGCTACCAGCTAAGGATTGTGGGAGACGGCAAATATGGAGCAAGAGATGCAGAAACCAAGATCTGGAACGGTATGGTGGGAGAGCTGGTGTATGGGGTAAGATTTAAAACACACACACAATAATATAATGTGTCATGAAAATTCAGTTTTGCTACTGTTCAAAATAGCAGTGAGGGATGTAGGTTTTGGTGAACCTTAGGTGTTTTGAGTTCCTCCGTTGGCTAATGTCCAAGAGAGACTCCACTTCAGCTGCACCCTGACATGATTAATCGAATTTGGACAGGGTTTGGATATAAGTCAGACTTTTGGCTATTTTATATAACACAAACCAGAACAATCCACCCTTGGCATTTTCCATTCTCCTTTTGTCATCCCTTGTTAGCCTGGAACCTGAGTGGCAAACCTTGCTCCTGACAAAATGGTGCAACAGGAAGGTGGTTAGGTGGATTAGATGGGTAGTAATATGTAGAATATGTAGATGTTTGGGTAAGATGGGTGATGACTTTGTGGTGAGATGTTTGGAGAAGCAGCTAGATAGTGTTTGTGGACAGGGGTTAACGCAGCCACTTGGCAACTGGTAGACCAGAAAGACTGAGCATCCCAGTTAAATGAGGTGGTAAATCAGTGAAATACAATGGGATGGGTGGCATAAGTGGTAAAAATTGGAGTGGGTAGAATAAGTGGTTTGATAGTGATGTAGGTAGTACACAAAGCTGATGATAAATGTCGTAAATGTAGCAGGTTGTGACAGGTGGTAATATGTACAATAGGTAGGTCAAGGTTTTTGTTTTTGTGAGGGTAGTTTGGCGACTGGATGACCAGGGTTCAAATTCCAGTGAGGGCTCTCTTCATCTAAATGAGGTGAAATACATATAAAGGGGAAAGGTAAATTGGGTAAGTGGCAAAGGAGGCAATAGACTTTGATGAATGGTTAGAATGATTCAGGTAAATCAGGTAGTTGGGTAAGTAGATAGTACACTTAGATAGTGATAAATGGATTGGCTAAACAGGTAAATGGGTATATGTGGGTAAGTGATGTAAATTGGGTGGTTAGATAACCGAAAATAGAATGGTGGTTCGGCGGTAGTGATGAATAGATTTGGTGGATGGTTGATCAGGTAATTAATTGGATTAGTTGAATAGGTAAATTAGGAAAGCGACTTGGGTGGTAAGGTCATTGAATACGAAGTTGGTTAGTTGGATTATATAGGTAGTAATATGTGGAATAGGTTGATAGAGTAGCGGTTAAGAGCACCTATTCAGTTAAATTGGGTAGTAAATCAATGAATTACATATAGTGGGATGGGTAAACTGGGTAAGTGGCATATGTGGTAATAATTGGACTAGGTAGGACAGGTAGGAATGGGTAAATGACATAAATCGGGTAGTTAGTTAGTAACAGAAATAGGTGGTGAGAAATACAGTAGGAAGATTGGCGGTAATATGTGGAATAAGTAGATGGTTGGTTTTTAAGGGAACATTGAACAAATTTCTGTCAACATGTTTTCTACTTCATGCATGATTTTATTGGGCATCACAGCTCAAACAGTTAAACTTCCCTGTAATGCAGTAACGCACAATGTGTTCTCTGGAAATGTGACGACGGAGTCCATGCAAGAGATTTACTTAAAACAAATGTTGTTTATTACAACTAAGGGTTAACACAAAACAACCATCAGCAATGACAGTGACTGGCAGATGTGCTGTGGAGGTGTTGGGTGTGCAAAAGCAAAAGGAGAGGATGCAGGGTAGATGCCAGCTGTAGGAAGGGATGGACTAGAGTTGATGACCCTCCGCTGTCTGCCAACTATCTGCTGAGCTTGACAAGGACAAGCCTCCCTGACAACAGGATTGGCATCACACTAGAAAAAGGGTCTTGTATGTTTCGTTCTGCTCTTTGCAACAGTCTCTCGTTCTGCCCTTGTCTCTCAACAGAAAGCCGATATAGCAGTGGCTCCCCTGACGATCACTCTTGTTCGTGAAGAGGTGATCGATTTCTCCAAACCCTTCATGTCTCTGGGAATCTCCATCATGATCAAAAAGCCGCAGAAATCCAAACCGGGAGTCTTCTCCTTCCTGGACCCACTGGCCTATGAAATCTGGATGTGCATTGTCTTTGCCTATATAGGAGTTAGTGTTGTACTCTTTCTGGTAAGTCATACTTTACGGTCACCATGGCTGTCAGAGGTTCCTAATTTGGGTGTGTTATAGGCATGCGTGAAATGTGCTGACTGAGTGGAGTTGAAGCCTAAAGATAAGATTCAGATCTCAGTAATGCACATAACATGTCTGTGGAGACAAGCTGTACTGATTACAATTGAAATGTGGTCGTGGACTCGATGAAATCACGTGAAAATGATGCTGAAGCTGCTTTGACAGCTTGTACGAGTCTGGGCCAGGATTACATCCAGAATCAGAATCAGAGTCAGAAATACTTTTTCCCGGGGGAAATTCCACAGTTACATGTGCTCCCATTGAAGAGTAGAAAAGTAGTATAAATAGATATAGAAATAAAAATTAAATATATACATTTACAATATTTACGTGAAAAATGAAAAATAAAAATATATACAATAACACTGTATAGGTATGTATAGGTATGTATATATACACACACACACACACACACACATATGTATTGCACTCGTAGGTGAAATATGCCCAGTATCAGTCTGTTTATTCTGAGTGTCTGACACTCAGATGGAGGCGTTAAACAGTTTGATGGCCACAGGCAGGAATGATTTCCTGTGGCGCTCTTTTGTGCATTTGGGAAGAATGAGTCTCCCACTGAATGTGCTCTTGTGCCTGACCAGTACATCAAGGAGAGGATGTGACACATTTTCCAAGATGACCCGTAGGTTGGACTGCATCCCCCTCTCTGACACCACCATCAGAGAGTCCAGCTCCACCCCAACAATACCACTCAGCCTGCCGCCCCAGCATACAACAGCATAGGGGATAGCGCTGGCCACCACAGACTCAGAAAACATCCTCAGCATAGTTTGGCAGATGTTGAAGGACCTCAGCCGCCTCAGAAAATAGAGACGGCTTCTTGTAGAGGGCATTAGTGTTCTTTACCCAGTCCAGTTTATTGTCAATGTGAACTCCCAGGTACTTGTAATCCTCAACAGTGTCCACACTGACCCCCTGGACGGAAACAGTCAGCTCCTTTGTCTTTGTCACGTTGAGCTGTAGATGGTTCTGCTCGCACCATGTGACAAAGTTGTTCACAGCAGCCCTGCACTCATCCTCATTACCCTTACTGATACATCTAACTATTGCTGAGTCATCAGAAAACTTCTGAAGATGGCAGGTCTCTGTGGAGTAGCTGAAGTCTGTGGTGTAGATGGTGAAGAGGAAGGGAGAGAGGACAGTCCCCCGCGGGGCCCTGGTGATGCTGACCACTCTGTCTGACACACAGCGTTGCAAGCGCACATACTGTGGTCTGCCAGTCAGGTAGCTGACAATCCAGGACACGAGGGGGGCATCCACCTGCATCTCCGTCAGCTTCCCACCCAGTAGAGCCAGACGGATGGTGTTGAACGCACTGGAGAAGTCAAATAACATGACTCTCACAGTGCTCACCGGCTTATCCAGGTGGGCGTAGACGCGGTTGAGCAGGTAGATAATGGCATCCTCAACTCCAAGTCGGGACTGAAGGGGGTCCAAGTGTGGCTTGACCATGGGCCAGAGCTGCTCCAGGACGAGTCTCTCCAGGGTCTTCATGATGTGGGAGGTCAGTGCCACGGGTCTGTAGTCCTTAGAGCCACAGGGACGCGTCGTCTGTGGCACAGGAATGAGGCAGGACATCTTCCACAGCACAGGGACCCTCTGTAGATTCAGGCTCATGTTGAAGACATGGTGAAGTACTCCACATAGCTGGGGGGCACAGGCTTTAAGCACCCTGGGGCTGACACCATCAGGCCCCGCAGCCTTGCTTGAGTGGAGTCTCATCAGCTGTCTCCTAACATGGTCAGCAGTGAAGCACACTGTAGTGGTGACCGGTGGGGGAGGGGTGGAGTCGTCCGGTTGGAGACTGCCATCAGCCTGGGAGCTGGGGTACGAGGTGTCCCCAAGTACAGATTCTGATGCAGATCCATGCACAAGACTCCCACAATCTAACTTAATCTAATTAGAGCTAGTTTCTATATTTCAAAGATGCAGTGTCCGCGCCCCACTTAAAATCCAAGGCATCTGAGCACATTCTTTTTTTTTACTTTTTTTACACTCATTATTGTGTTCAACCCATAATAACCTGGAATCAGAATATACTTTCAATAATCTCTACTCAGGGTCCACCTACTAGCTTTTTCAGAGCTTT
>NW_027261247.1:30000-32500 GCF_043641665.1 Enoplosus armatus | reverse complement strand
CGTTCAAAAGTTATTCACCAAAAAGTAAGTGAGCCCAGGCTCACTTTGGGTAAAACCCCCTAATCCTAACCCTAACCCTAACCCTAACCCCCTAACCCTAACCCTAACCCCTAACCCTAACCCTAACCCTAACCCTAACCCTAACCCTAACCCTAACCCTAACCCTAACCAACCACCAACCCAAACACCAACCCAAACACCAACCCAAACACTAACCCTCACCTCTCCTCTATCCTTACCCTAACCAACACAGGGGGAGGCAAGCTCAAGGTTGGGCTTAGGCAACACATCTCACACTGGTTAAGGTCAGGGAAAGGGGCCAGGCTAGTGCGTCGTCACCTACCAATCCACCAAAATGCTCAAAAGTACAGTCAAATCAAATCCACTCCAAATTGCCTGAAACGTGCTCCTAACCACTTTCTGGGAACACCATTTAGTTAGGCATTTTTCACCTCCCTCCACACTTAGGCATTTTTCGCTTGAATTTCACTCCATTCATTCTCTATGGAGAATATCACACACTTGTATCTCCGGACAGGAACGTCCTACAGACTCGTGGCTGCTACCGTTGGAACGGCAATAGTCCATATATGCTAGACGAATGAGGGTTGCAAGTCTCTAGCACCTTCCCTTCAAAAGTTATTCAACAAAAACCACTCGGCCAATCACAATCAATCACAAAACACACTTTGGCCAATATCTCCCGAACCGAACCTCGTACACTCTCCAAACCACCTTCCGTATACACTAATTACACCACGCTGAACACGTAGGAAGTGTCCCCAGCTCTCTACGACCTTCCCAAGCTGAGATACACAAAATCATGACCAAAGGAAGTGACGTATCTCCGCAACGGAAGCTCGTACAGACTCGGGGGTGCTACCGTTGGAAAGGCCGGCCCACTATTTCAATTCAAGGACCTTGGTTTCAAGTCTCTACGACCTTCCGTTCAAAAGTTATTCACCAAAAAGTAAGTGAGCCCAGGCTCACTTTGGGTAAAACCCCCTAATCCTAACCCTAACCCTAACCCTAACCCTAACCCTAACCCTAACCCTAACCCTAACCCTAACCCTAACCCTAACCCTAACCAACCACCAACCCAAACACCAACCCAAACACCAACCCAAACACTAACCCTCACCTCTCCTCTATCCTTACCCTAACCAACACAGGGGGAGGCAAGCTCAAGGTTGGGCTTAGGCAACACATCTCACACTGGTTAAGGTCAGGGAAAGGGGCCAGGCTAGTGCGTCGTCACCTACCAATCCACCAAAATGCTCAAAAGTACAGTCAAATCAAATCCACTCCAAATTGCCTGAAACGTGCTCCTAACCACTTTCTGGGAACACCATTTAGTTAGGCATTTTTCACCTCCCTCCACACTTAGGCATTTTTCGCTTGAATTTCACTCCATTCATTCTCTATGGAGAATATCACACACTTGTATCTCCGGACAGGAACGTCCTACAGACTCGTGGCTGCTACCGTTGGAACGGCAATAGTCCATATATGCTAGACGAATGAGGGTTGCAAGTCTCTAGCACCTTCCCTTCAAAAGTTATTCAACAAAAACCACTCGGCCAATCACAATCAATCACAAAACACACTTTGGCCAATATCTCCCGAACCGAACCTCGTACACTCTCCAAACCACCTTCCGTATACACTAATTACACCACGCTGAACACGTAGGAAGTGTCCCCAGCTCTCTACGACCTTCCCAAGCTGAGATACACAAAATCATGACCAAAGGAAGTGACGTATCTCCGCAACGGAAGCTCGTACAGACTCGGGGGTGCTACCGTTGGAAAGGCCGGCCCACTATTTCAATTCAAGGACCTTGGTTTCAAGTCTCTACGACCTTCCGTTCAAAAGTTATTCACCAAAAAGTAAGTGAGCCCAGGCTCACTTTGGGTAAAACCCCCTAATCCTAACCCTAACCCTAACCCTAACCCCCTAACCCTAACCCTAACCCCTAACCCTAACCCTAACCCTAACCCTAACCCTAACCCTAACCCTAACCCTAACCAACCACCAACCCAAACACCAACCCAAACACCAACCCAAACACTAACCCTCACCTCTCCTCTATCCTTACCCTAACCAACACAGGGGGAGGCAAGCTCAAGGTTGGGCTTAGGCAACACATCTCACACTGGTTAAGGTCAGGGAAAGGGGCCAGGCTAGTGCGTCGTCACCTACCAATCCACCAAAATGCTCAAAAGTACAGTCAAATCAAATCCACTCCAAATTGCCTGAAACGTGCTCCTAACCACTTTCTGGGAACACCATTTAGTTAGGCATTTTTCACCTCCCTCCACACTTAGGCATTTTTCGCTTGAATTTCACTCCATTCATTCTCTATGGAGAATATCACACACTTGTATCTCCGGACAGGAACGTCCTACAGACTCGTGGCTGCTACCGTTGGAACGGCAATAGTCCATATATGCTAGACGAATGAGGGTTGCAAGTCTCTAGCACCTTCCCTTCAAAAGTT
>NW_027261247.1:0-27500 GCF_043641665.1 Enoplosus armatus | reverse complement strand
CCTAACCTTATCCAAACCTAAATCCCACACTAACGGAAGAGGTGAAAAACTAGAAATGATATTGAACACATAGGGCTTTATTTATTTAATTAATTAGTAGGGGGAAACAAAGGGTTAAAGAAATTGATTAGAACTTAATTAAGGGGTTAATACATAGGGTAATTCATAAAAACATATTTTGTAGGTAGCACCAATAGGGGTTGAAAGCTAAAAACAATATTGACAGATAGGGAATTGTAAAACAATCAGTAGACAAAGGGTTAAAAATATTTGGATAATTTAATACAATGTAGGACACACAAGGGGAACATAATTTATTGTTGGGTGGGATGCAAAACTAAATTTAGTACTAAAAGACAGGGAATGATAAAACAATCGGCATACAAAGGGTTAATTAAAATTCATAATTTATTTCATAATTAAATACAAACTTCAGACACGAATTGGGAACATAATTTATTATTAGGAGGGGTGTACAATTAAAAACAGTATTAAATACATAGGGGATTAAAAAACAACTGGAATACAAGGGGTTAACTTAATGGGAAAAACGAAACTTAGTGTGGCATCAAAGGCAAAAGGGGAACTTGAAACAGAGCTTACAAATAGGGGAGCAGGGGAAAGTCTCTCACTCTCACTTCGACTACGGAAGAAGCAACACCTTGACTGCATTACAGCCGCTGGTTTAGACATTTTGTTCATTTTAAGTGTGCTTTGGCCTGAAGAAGACCTATATTGGGTCGAAACGTCGCCAGACGGGCACACTATTTTGATTTAATACATTCGGTACATTTATTTTTTTTGATTTTTTGATTTTTTTATTTTTATTTTTTATTTTTTTGAGTTTTCAAAACTAAATAAGTTATTTACATTAAAAAACAAGTTTTATTTCATTTTATTTCATTTAAGGTTTATAAAAACAATTTCAAAAAAACAATTCATTAACCCCTTCACCGCTGTCATCATGGGTGGATGGGGGAATGAGTGGACCGAGGTTCGCTACGGCAATCGCCGTGGCCAGCCTACGGTGCCACAACACTGGGGAGCCAACTGGGGGAGGGCCCGAGCACCACCTGCCCCCAATAGGGGGTGGGGTCCTAACCCACGTCCTAACCAGCCTGTGCCTCCCTCAGGCAATTCGGCTCGCTACTTTGGACCCCAATCGCGGTCCTACGCTGCAGTGACCCGACAAGCAGTCCCCGGACGGACTAATCCAGGTCCAAGGGGACCGATACGTGATCAGGGTCAACGTCAACAACCGACGGACCCTGGTTTTGGGAAACTGGTTCGCCAGTTGCATTCGGTGATCAAGATGGTTCACCATTTGCAGAATGTGGTTCAGAAAACGGGGAAGCCTGATCCACTGATGATCTCCCGCATGGTGGAAACCTTATCCACCATGATTAAACCAGCAGCACCCACTTCCAGAACTATGGATTTTATAGTGGGGAACGCTAAAAACTGGGGGTGTACTACCCTCATGATATTGGAGGACCACTATACAGCAGGTTTAGAGACTGTTTTGGCTGATCTCAAGAACGACCTGACTCCAGAGTGGAAACAAGCTTTTGAGGTGGCCGCGAGATGGGCCAGAAAAAATCTACCCCGCATGAAACAAGAGGTGATCGATCATGCGGAGGCAATGATCGCTACATGCAGGGAGATGGACACGGAGTCCGTCGAACAGCAATCTCTCCCTGAGTTGGACACTACAAGACAAGCTACGGCTACACAACAGGTGTCACAGTCACAACAAACACATAGACCACAACAAACACAAACACTCCACTCAACACAGAAACAAGCATCCATCAAACACACTGTGGCCACCATGACGGACCAGGGGTCAGACTGGTCACCAGAACCTCCTCGCAGGGGTGAAGAGGAATCGGAGGTCCAGCCTCCTTCGCCTTTCCCACCGATAAAACCTAGGGAACGCAGATCTCTGCGGAGGGGGAAAAGATACGCTCCGGGGGTGGTTCCAGAGGACAGTTTTGACTTTGACATTGTCAGTATGGGAGAGGAGGGACCGAGGAGGGATCCTATTCTCAGAGGAACACCAGCAGTGAGCACGGAGCCACTGGAAAGGGATGAGGAGAATAGGCGGGATGCCACTCCACTCTTGAATCCGATTCAGGATGCGGACATTCCCAAGCAGGGAATATCAACGGGAATTCAGGTGTCAGCCATGGTCCATCAGGAACCTAGTCCCCCACAGGATGCCCTGGGGTGGGACGAGGACTCCCTGAATAATGACTCATTGGATGATTTTACCTCCACTCCGAAACCAAAGGAATTTAAGGCCAAAAGGCACATCAATACAGACCGCAAGATGGTGGAATGGGGGTTGAGTGTTGGTAAAAAGTGGTTAATAGTTGGGGATTCCAACTTATCCAGGATTCCGCCTTACTGCATTCCCGACCTACAGATCGAAAGTTACCCGGGGGGTAATTTCCGACATGCCCAATCCTTTATTGCCAAAGCAACAACCCACACAGTGGTGGAGAAAGTGGTCCTCGCATTCGGACTGAATTGTAGAGGACAACGAGCAAAGGAAACCGCAGTGAAACAAATGCAAGCAGCTGTCAGAACAGCTAAGAACCGATTCCCATATGCTGAAATATGGGTCCCAGAGATAAATTTCTCGACTCGGTTGACCACTTTGGAGAAGAGCACTTTAAGAAAGCTCAATGAACACATCTTAAGGAACTTACCTTACATCCCAGCACTGGCGAGTGAGGAGTTCCACACAGAGGGTGACAGCATACATTGGACCAAAGATACTGCTCGGGCAATGCTCACTCATTGGGCGACGTATTTAAACTTAAGAGCCCCGTAAGCCTCGCAGAAGGGGGGAATAAGGGGTCAAAACCCCTTTTGTCCCAAAATGTAATGGTGCTGGCTAAAAACTTGAGCCTTTCTCAGGCACAATGGACTCTTCTGAATCGAGGATTGACTTTTATTCCAACAATAAATTTAATTAAAAATCAAGGACGACAGCTAGAATTGGACATTCAAAATTATCACAGAAGAGTAAAATTAGCGACATTTTTCAAAAATACAGGAAAACGAACACAATTAGCACCTTTTACACCACCGTCTATGTGGACTCCACCACTTGAGGACTTACCACCAGAAGTTAGGGCTTTAGTCAAGAAAGATCAAAAGGATTTCCATAAACATTTCAAACCATATAGGGAAAAGCAAAATTTGTCACAAGAGGAACAAGAGGCTGTTAAGGAGTTGATACAAAACACACATATAGTTATTAAGCCGGCGGATAAAGGAAGTGTAGTCGTGGTTCTTGGGAGGGATCAATATATATTGGAGGCCAATCGTCAATTGAATGATAAAACTTATTATGTAAAGTTAAAGGAACCAATTTTCTTGAAAACAGTGCCCATTGTACACCAAATTATTGACACATTGTACAAAAAGAAATATATTAATGCTAAGCAAAAGCAGTATTTAAAGGGTGATTGTGAACCTAGGGCACGGAGATTCTATATCTTACCTAAGATCCACAAGGATCCACAAAAGTGGACGGTACCATCAGAAGTCCCGCCAGGCAGACCAATAGTGTCTGACTGTGGCAGTGAGACGTACCAAACGGCCGAATATATAGATCATTATTTAAATCCGTTATCGATTAAACATCCCTCATATATCAAAGACACGTACCATTTCATCAGCATAGTCAAAAATTTAAAAATTCCGGCAACTTCATTTTTCTTTACAATTGATATCGATTCTCTTTACACAAATATTGATACCAAAGCAGGTTTAGTGACAGTTAACAATATTTTTCAAAAATATCCAGACCAAAAGCGGCCAGATAAGGAGTTGTTACAACTTTTGGAAATTAATTTGACAAAAAACGATTTCGAATTCAATAAGGAATATTTTCTACAAATTAAAGGCACAGCCATGGGCAAGAAATTTGCTCCGGCATATGCAAATATCTTCATGGCGGATTGGGAGGAGAAAGCCTTGGAAAAGTGTGGTAAGAAGCCTCTTCACTATCTTCGATATTTGGACGATATATTTGGTATTTGGATTTATTCAAAAGAAGACTTTCTAGAATTCATAAACATTTTAGATACCCATGATGCATCTATCAGATTGAAATACATTTCCAATGATCACTCAATTGATTTTCTGGACACAACAGTATACAAAGGGACAAATTTTAATCAGGATCAAACATTAGACACTAAAGTATATTTCAAGGAAACGGATACACACGCCTTACTTTTCAAAACAAGTTTCCACCCAAAACATACTTATAGGGGATTAATTAAGTCACAATTAACTAGGTTTAAACGGATTTGTACACAACAACAAGATTTCATGGAGGCAGTAAAAATTCTCTTTAAGGCGTTAAGACAACGAGGTTACTCGAGGTCATTTTTGAGACATTGTCTCAAGACTTTCCAGGTTTCAAAACCAAAGACCCAAAAATGTTTGATTCCTTTAATTTCTAATTTTTCAACCATGAGCAGGAGACTCAACCACCAATTTAAAAATAATTACCAAACAATCATAGAGAATTCGGGACTGTTACAAAATCATCAAGTAATTTCGGCGTACAGGAGAAATCTAAATTTGAGAGATTACCTGGTAAGAGCAAAACTCCCATCTTTGCAACAAATAGATAAAACTAATTCGCTATCAGGGATTTTTGTAAAACTTAAATATGTACATAACAAAGTTAAGAGAACAATCTTTAAACTCCCACAGAGTTTCAACCCACATACCTCAAATTGTATTTATTTGATTTTCTGTTCTAAGTGTGGGAGACAATATATTGGAGAAACAAAAAATTCAATCATAATTAGAATGACTCAACACAGATACATGATAAGAAATAATAAAGAAACTCAAATTCCTTTGATTCAACATTTTATTTTGCACGGTTTGCAATCAGTCAGAGTGTCGGGCATCCAAAGTAATTCATCTTGGACAGACAATGAGAGAAAGAAAATGGAAAGAAAATGGATATATTTATTGGACACAAAACAACCAAATGGATTAAATTTGAAATACAATTGATAACATGAATAGATACGGGGGAGGGGGGAGGGTTCTAGATAGTTAATTCGATAGGGGAACGGGTTTATAGTTGATCTTTAACCCCAATGTTAGTGGACTTCGAACCTCATCCCAAATCCCAACCCAAGCCCTAAACCTAACCAATCCCAACCCAAGCCCTAAACCTAACCCAATCCCAACCCAAGCCCTAAACCTAACCAATCCCAAACCAAGCCCTAAACCTAATCCAATCCCAACCCAAGCCCTAAACCTAACCCAATCCCAACCCAAGCCCTAAACCTAGCCTTAACCCAGCCCAAGCCCTAAACCTAACCTTATCCAAACCTAAATCCCACACTAACGGAAGAGGTGAAAAACTAGAAATGATATTGAACACATAGGGCTTTATTTATTTAATTAATTAGTAGGGGGAAACAAAGGGTTAAAGAAATTGATTAGAACTTAATTAAGGGGTTAATACATAGGGTAATTCATAAAAACATATTTTGTAGGTAGCACCAATAGGGGTTGAAAGCTAAAAACAATATTGACAGATAGGGAATTGTAAAACAATCAGTAGACAAAGGGTTAAAAATATTTGGATAATTTAATACAATGTAGGACACACAAGGGGAACATAATTTATTGTTGGGTGGGATGCAAAACTAAATTTAGTACTAAAAGACAGGGAATGATAAAACAATCGGCATACAAAGGGTTAATTAAAATTCATAATTTATTTCATAATTAAATACAAACTTCAGACACGAATTGGGAACATAATTTATTATTAGGAGGGGTGTACAATTAAAAACAGTATTAAATACATAGGGGATTAAAAAACAACTGGAATACAAGGGGTTAACTTAATGGGAAAAACGAAACTTAGTGTGGCATCAAAGGCAAAAGGGGAACTTGAAACAGAGCTTACAAATAGGGGAGCAGGGGAAAGTCTCTCACTCTCACTTCGACTACGGAAGAAGCAACACCTTGACTGCATTACAGCCGCTGGTTTAGACATTTTGTTCATTTTAAGTGTGCTTTGGCCTGAAGAAGACCTATATTGGGTCGAAACGTCGCCAGACGGGCACACTATTTTGATTTAATACATTCGGTACATTTATTTTTTTTGATTTTTTGATTTTTTTATTTTTATTTTTTATTTTTTTGAGTTTTCAAAACTAAATAAGTTATTTACATTAAAAAACAAGTTTTATTTCATTTTATTTCATTTAAGGTTTATAAAAACAATTTCAAAAAAACAATTCATTAACCCCTTCACCGCTGTCATCATGGGTGGATGGGGGAATGAGTGGACCGAGGTTCGCTACGGCAATCGCCGTGGCCAGCCTACGGTGCCACAACACTGGGGAGCCAACTGGGGGAGGGCCCGAGCACCACCTGCCCCCAATAGGGGGTGGGGTCCTAACCCACGTCCTAACCAGCCTGTGCCTCCCTCAGGCAATTCGGCTCGCTACTTTGGACCCCAATCGCGGTCCTACGCTGCAGTGACCCGACAAGCAGTCCCCGGACGGACTAATCCAGGTCCAAGGGGACCGATACGTGATCAGGGTCAACGTCAACAACCGACGGACCCTGGTTTTGGGAAACTGGTTCGCCAGTTGCATTCGGTGATCAAGATGGTTCACCATTTGCAGAATGTGGTTCAGAAAACGGGGAAGCCTGATCCACTGATGATCTCCCGCATGGTGGAAACCTTATCCACCATGATTAAACCAGCAGCACCCACTTCCAGAACTATGGATTTTATAGTGGGGAACGCTAAAAACTGGGGGTGTACTACCCTCATGATATTGGAGGACCACTATACAGCAGGTTTAGAGACTGTTTTGGCTGATCTCAAGAACGACCTGACTCCAGAGTGGAAACAAGCTTTTGAGGTGGCCGCGAGATGGGCCAGAAAAAATCTACCCCGCATGAAACAAGAGGTGATCGATCATGCGGAGGCAATGATCGCTACATGCAGGGAGATGGACACGGAGTCCGTCGAACAGCAATCTCTCCCTGAGTTGGACACTACAAGACAAGCTACGGCTACACAACAGGTGTCACAGTCACAACAAACACATAGACCACAACAAACACAAACACTCCACTCAACACAGAAACAAGCATCCATCAAACACACTGTGGCCACCATGACGGACCAGGGGTCAGACTGGTCACCAGAACCTCCTCGCAGGGGTGAAGAGGAATCGGAGGTCCAGCCTCCTTCGCCTTTCCCACCGATAAAACCTAGGGAACGCAGATCTCTGCGGAGGGGGAAAAGATACGCTCCGGGGGTGGTTCCAGAGGACAGTTTTGACTTTGACATTGTCAGTATGGGAGAGGAGGGACCGAGGAGGGATCCTATTCTCAGAGGAACACCAGCAGTGAGCACGGAGCCACTGGAAAGGGATGAGGAGAATAGGCGGGATGCCACTCCACTCTTGAATCCGATTCAGGATGCGGACATTCCCAAGCAGGGAATATCAACGGGAATTCAGGTGTCAGCCATGGTCCATCAGGAACCTAGTCCCCCACAGGATGCCCTGGGGTGGGACGAGGACTCCCTGAATAATGACTCATTGGATGATTTTACCTCCACTCCGAAACCAAAGGAATTTAAGGCCAAAAGGCACATCAATACAGACCGCAAGATGGTGGAATGGGGGTTGAGTGTTGGTAAAAAGTGGTTAATAGTTGGGGATTCCAACTTATCCAGGATTCCGCCTTACTGCATTCCCGACCTACAGATCGAAAGTTACCCGGGGGGTAATTTCCGACATGCCCAATCCTTTATTGCCAAAGCAACAACCCACACAGTGGTGGAGAAAGTGGTCCTCGCATTCGGACTGAATTGTAGAGGACAACGAGCAAAGGAAACCGCAGTGAAACAAATGCAAGCAGCTGTCAGAACAGCTAAGAACCGATTCCCATATGCTGAAATATGGGTCCCAGAGATAAATTTCTCGACTCGGTTGACCACTTTGGAGAAGAGCACTTTAAGAAAGCTCAATGAACACATCTTAAGGAACTTACCTTACATCCCAGCACTGGCGAGTGAGGAGTTCCACACAGAGGGTGACAGCATACATTGGACCAAAGATACTGCTCGGGCAATGCTCACTCATTGGGCGACGTATTTAAACTTAAGAGCCCCGTAAGCCTCGCAGAAGGGGGGAATAAGGGGTCAAAACCCCTTTTGTCCCAAAATGTAATGGTGCTGGCTAAAAACTTGAGCCTTTCTCAGGCACAATGGACTCTTCTGAATCGAGGATTGACTTTTATTCCAACAATAAATTTAATTAAAAATCAAGGACGACAGCTAGAATTGGACATTCAAAATTATCACAGAAGAGTAAAATTAGCGACATTTTTCAAAAATACAGGAAAACGAACACAATTAGCACCTTTTACACCACCGTCTATGTGGACTCCACCACTTGAGGACTTACCACCAGAAGTTAGGGCTTTAGTCAAGAAAGATCAAAAGGATTTCCATAAACATTTCAAACCATATAGGGAAAAGCAAAATTTGTCACAAGAGGAACAAGAGGCTGTTAAGGAGTTGATACAAAACACACATATAGTTATTAAGCCGGCGGATAAAGGAAGTGTAGTCGTGGTTCTTGGGAGGGATCAATATATATTGGAGGCCAATCGTCAATTGAATGATAAAACTTATTATGTAAAGTTAAAGGAACCAATTTTCTTGAAAACAGTGCCCATTGTACACCAAATTATTGACACATTGTACAAAAAGAAATATATTAATGCTAAGCAAAAGCAGTATTTAAAGGGTGATTGTGAACCTAGGGCACGGAGATTCTATATCTTACCTAAGATCCACAAGGATCCACAAAAGTGGACGGTACCATCAGAAGTCCCGCCAGGCAGACCAATAGTGTCTGACTGTGGCAGTGAGACGTACCAAACGGCCGAATATATAGATCATTATTTAAATCCGTTATCGATTAAACATCCCTCATATATCAAAGACACGTACCATTTCATCAGCATAGTCAAAAATTTAAAAATTCCGGCAACTTCATTTTTCTTTACAATTGATATCGATTCTCTTTACACAAATATTGATACCAAAGCAGGTTTAGTGACAGTTAACAATATTTTTCAAAAATATCCAGACCAAAAGCGGCCAGATAAGGAGTTGTTACAACTTTTGGAAATTAATTTGACAAAAAACGATTTCGAATTCAATAAGGAATATTTTCTACAAATTAAAGGCACAGCCATGGGCAAGAAATTTGCTCCGGCATATGCAAATATCTTCATGGCGGATTGGGAGGAGAAAGCCTTGGAAAAGTGTGGTAAGAAGCCTCTTCACTATCTTCGATATTTGGACGATATATTTGGTATTTGGATTTATTCAAAAGAAGACTTTCTAGAATTCATAAACATTTTAGATACCCATGATGCATCTATCAGATTGAAATACATTTCCAATGATCACTCAATTGATTTTCTGGACACAACAGTATACAAAGGGACAAATTTTAATCAGGATCAAACATTAGACACTAAAGTATATTTCAAGGAAACGGATACACACGCCTTACTTTTCAAAACAAGTTTCCACCCAAAACATACTTATAGGGGATTAATTAAGTCACAATTAACTAGGTTTAAACGGATTTGTACACAACAACAAGATTTCATGGAGGCAGTAAAAATTCTCTTTAAGGCGTTAAGACAACGAGGTTACTCGAGGTCATTTTTGAGACATTGTCTCAAGACTTTCCAGGTTTCAAAACCAAAGACCCAAAAATGTTTGATTCCTTTAATTTCTAATTTTTCAACCATGAGCAGGAGACTCAACCACCAATTTAAAAATAATTACCAAACAATCATAGAGAATTCGGGACTGTTACAAAATCATCAAGTAATTTCGGCGTACAGGAGAAATCTAAATTTGAGAGATTACCTGGTAAGAGCAAAACTCCCATCTTTGCAACAAATAGATAAAACTAATTCGCTATCAGGGATTTTTGTAAAACTTAAATATGTACATAACAAAGTTAAGAGAACAATCTTTAAACTCCCACAGAGTTTCAACCCACATACCTCAAATTGTATTTATTTGATTTTCTGTTCTAAGTGTGGGAGACAATATATTGGAGAAACAAAAAATTCAATCATAATTAGAATGACTCAACACAGATACATGATAAGAAATAATAAAGAAACTCAAATTCCTTTGATTCAACATTTTATTTTGCACGGTTTGCAATCAGTCAGAGTGTCGGGCATCCAAAGTAATTCATCTTGGACAGACAATGAGAGAAAGAAAATGGAAAGAAAATGGATATATTTATTGGACACAAAACAACCAAATGGATTAAATTTGAAATACAATTGATAACATGAATAGATACGGGGGAGGGGGGAGGGTTCTAGATAGTTAATTCGATAGGGGAACGGGTTTATAGTTGATCTTTAACCCCAATGTTAGTGGACTTCGAACCTCATCCCAAATCCCAACCCAAGCCCTAAACCTAACCAATCCCAACCCAAGCCCTAAACCTAACCCAATCCCAACCCAAGCCCTAAACCTAACCAATCCCAAACCAAGCCCTAAACCTAATCCAATCCCAACCCAAGCCCTAAACCTAACCCAATCCCAACCCAAGCCCTAAACCTAGCCTTAACCCAGCCCAAGCCCTAAACCTAACCTTATCCAAACCTAAATCCCACACTAACGGAAGAGGTGAAAAACTAGAAATGATATTGAACACATAGGGCTTTATTTATTTAATTAATTAGTAGGGGGAAACAAAGGGTTAAAGAAATTGATTAGAACTTAATTAAGGGGTTAATACATAGGGTAATTCATAAAAACATATTTTGTAGGTAGCACCAATAGGGGTTGAAAGCTAAAAACAATATTGACAGATAGGGAATTGTAAAACAATCAGTAGACAAAGGGTTAAAAATATTTGGATAATTTAATACAATGTAGGACACACAAGGGGAACATAATTTATTGTTGGGTGGGATGCAAAACTAAATTTAGTACTAAAAGACAGGGAATGATAAAACAATCGGCATACAAAGGGTTAATTAAAATTCATAATTTATTTCATAATTAAATACAAACTTCAGACACGAATTGGGAACATAATTTATTATTAGGAGGGGTGTACAATTAAAAACAGTATTAAATACATAGGGGATTAAAAAACAACTGGAATACAAGGGGTTAACTTAATGGGAAAAACGAAACTTAGTGTGGCATCAAAGGCAAAAGGGGAACTTGAAACAGAGCTTACAAATAGGGGAGCAGGGGAAAGTCTCTCACTCTCACTTCGACTACGGAAGAAGCAACACCTTGACTGCATTACAGCCGCTGGTTTAGACATTTTGTTCATTTTAAGTGTGCTTTGGCCTGAAGAAGACCTATATTGGGTCGAAACGTCGCCAGACGGGCACACTATTTTGATTTAATACATTCGGTACATTTATTTTTTTTGATTTTTTGATTTTTTTATTTTTATTTTTTATTTTTTTGAGTTTTCAAAACTAAATAAGTTATTTACATTAAAAAACAAGTTTTATTTCATTTTATTTCATTTAAGGTTTATAAAAACAATTTCAAAAAAACAATTCATTAACCCCTTCACCGCTGTCATCATGGGTGGATGGGGGAATGAGTGGACCGAGGTTCGCTACGGCAATCGCCGTGGCCAGCCTACGGTGCCACAACACTGGGGAGCCAACTGGGGGAGGGCCCGAGCACCACCTGCCCCCAATAGGGGGTGGGGTCCTAACCCACGTCCTAACCAGCCTGTGCCTCCCTCAGGCAATTCGGCTCGCTACTTTGGACCCCAATCGCGGTCCTACGCTGCAGTGACCCGACAAGCAGTCCCCGGACGGACTAATCCAGGTCCAAGGGGACCGATACGTGATCAGGGTCAACGTCAACAACCGACGGACCCTGGTTTTGGGAAACTGGTTCGCCAGTTGCATTCGGTGATCAAGATGGTTCACCATTTGCAGAATGTGGTTCAGAAAACGGGGAAGCCTGATCCACTGATGATCTCCCGCATGGTGGAAACCTTATCCACCATGATTAAACCAGCAGCACCCACTTCCAGAACTATGGATTTTATAGTGGGGAACGCTAAAAACTGGGGGTGTACTACCCTCATGATATTGGAGGACCACTATACAGCAGGTTTAGAGACTGTTTTGGCTGATCTCAAGAACGACCTGACTCCAGAGTGGAAACAAGCTTTTGAGGTGGCCGCGAGATGGGCCAGAAAAAATCTACCCCGCATGAAACAAGAGGTGATCGATCATGCGGAGGCAATGATCGCTACATGCAGGGAGATGGACACGGAGTCCGTCGAACAGCAATCTCTCCCTGAGTTGGACACTACAAGACAAGCTACGGCTACACAACAGGTGTCACAGTCACAACAAACACATAGACCACAACAAACACAAACACTCCACTCAACACAGAAACAAGCATCCATCAAACACACTGTGGCCACCATGACGGACCAGGGGTCAGACTGGTCACCAGAACCTCCTCGCAGGGGTGAAGAGGAATCGGAGGTCCAGCCTCCTTCGCCTTTCCCACCGATAAAACCTAGGGAACGCAGATCTCTGCGGAGGGGGAAAAGATACGCTCCGGGGGTGGTTCCAGAGGACAGTTTTGACTTTGACATTGTCAGTATGGGAGAGGAGGGACCGAGGAGGGATCCTATTCTCAGAGGAACACCAGCAGTGAGCACGGAGCCACTGGAAAGGGATGAGGAGAATAGGCGGGATGCCACTCCACTCTTGAATCCGATTCAGGATGCGGACATTCCCAAGCAGGGAATATCAACGGGAATTCAGGTGTCAGCCATGGTCCATCAGGAACCTAGTCCCCCACAGGATGCCCTGGGGTGGGACGAGGACTCCCTGAATAATGACTCATTGGATGATTTTACCTCCACTCCGAAACCAAAGGAATTTAAGGCCAAAAGGCACATCAATACAGACCGCAAGATGGTGGAATGGGGGTTGAGTGTTGGTAAAAAGTGGTTAATAGTTGGGGATTCCAACTTATCCAGGATTCCGCCTTACTGCATTCCCGACCTACAGATCGAAAGTTACCCGGGGGGTAATTTCCGACATGCCCAATCCTTTATTGCCAAAGCAACAACCCACACAGTGGTGGAGAAAGTGGTCCTCGCATTCGGACTGAATTGTAGAGGACAACGAGCAAAGGAAACCGCAGTGAAACAAATGCAAGCAGCTGTCAGAACAGCTAAGAACCGATTCCCATATGCTGAAATATGGGTCCCAGAGATAAATTTCTCGACTCGGTTGACCACTTTGGAGAAGAGCACTTTAAGAAAGCTCAATGAACACATCTTAAGGAACTTACCTTACATCCCAGCACTGGCGAGTGAGGAGTTCCACACAGAGGGTGACAGCATACATTGGACCAAAGATACTGCTCGGGCAATGCTCACTCATTGGGCGACGTATTTAAACTTAAGAGCCCCGTAAGCCTCGCAGAAGGGGGGAATAAGGGGTCAAAACCCCTTTTGTCCCAAAATGTAATGGTGCTGGCTAAAAACTTGAGCCTTTCTCAGGCACAATGGACTCTTCTGAATCGAGGATTGACTTTTATTCCAACAATAAATTTAATTAAAAATCAAGGACGACAGCTAGAATTGGACATTCAAAATTATCACAGAAGAGTAAAATTAGCGACATTTTTCAAAAATACAGGAAAACGAACACAATTAGCACCTTTTACACCACCGTCTATGTGGACTCCACCACTTGAGGACTTACCACCAGAAGTTAGGGCTTTAGTCAAGAAAGATCAAAAGGATTTCCATAAACATTTCAAACCATATAGGGAAAAGCAAAATTTGTCACAAGAGGAACAAGAGGCTGTTAAGGAGTTGATACAAAACACACATATAGTTATTAAGCCGGCGGATAAAGGAAGTGTAGTCGTGGTTCTTGGGAGGGATCAATATATATTGGAGGCCAATCGTCAATTGAATGATAAAACTTATTATGTAAAGTTAAAGGAACCAATTTTCTTGAAAACAGTGCCCATTGTACACCAAATTATTGACACATTGTACAAAAAGAAATATATTAATGCTAAGCAAAAGCAGTATTTAAAGGGTGATTGTGAACCTAGGGCACGGAGATTCTATATCTTACCTAAGATCCACAAGGATCCACAAAAGTGGACGGTACCATCAGAAGTCCCGCCAGGCAGACCAATAGTGTCTGACTGTGGCAGTGAGACGTACCAAACGGCCGAATATATAGATCATTATTTAAATCCGTTATCGATTAAACATCCCTCATATATCAAAGACACGTACCATTTCATCAGCATAGTCAAAAATTTAAAAATTCCGGCAACTTCATTTTTCTTTACAATTGATATCGATTCTCTTTACACAAATATTGATACCAAAGCAGGTTTAGTGACAGTTAACAATATTTTTCAAAAATATCCAGACCAAAAGCGGCCAGATAAGGAGTTGTTACAACTTTTGGAAATTAATTTGACAAAAAACGATTTCGAATTCAATAAGGAATATTTTCTACAAATTAAAGGCACAGCCATGGGCAAGAAATTTGCTCCGGCATATGCAAATATCTTCATGGCGGATTGGGAGGAGAAAGCCTTGGAAAAGTGTGGTAAGAAGCCTCTTCACTATCTTCGATATTTGGACGATATATTTGGTATTTGGATTTATTCAAAAGAAGACTTTCTAGAATTCATAAACATTTTAGATACCCATGATGCATCTATCAGATTGAAATACATTTCCAATGATCACTCAATTGATTTTCTGGACACAACAGTATACAAAGGGACAAATTTTAATCAGGATCAAACATTAGACACTAAAGTATATTTCAAGGAAACGGATACACACGCCTTACTTTTCAAAACAAGTTTCCACCCAAAACATACTTATAGGGGATTAATTAAGTCACAATTAACTAGGTTTAAACGGATTTGTACACAACAACAAGATTTCATGGAGGCAGTAAAAATTCTCTTTAAGGCGTTAAGACAACGAGGTTACTCGAGGTCATTTTTGAGACATTGTCTCAAGACTTTCCAGGTTTCAAAACCAAAGACCCAAAAATGTTTGATTCCTTTAATTTCTAATTTTTCAACCATGAGCAGGAGACTCAACCACCAATTTAAAAATAATTACCAAACAATCATAGAGAATTCGGGACTGTTACAAAATCATCAAGTAATTTCGGCGTACAGGAGAAATCTAAATTTGAGAGATTACCTGGTAAGAGCAAAACTCCCATCTTTGCAACAAATAGATAAAACTAATTCGCTATCAGGGATTTTTGTAAAACTTAAATATGTACATAACAAAGTTAAGAGAACAATCTTTAAACTCCCACAGAGTTTCAACCCACATACCTCAAATTGTATTTATTTGATTTTCTGTTCTAAGTGTGGGAGACAATATATTGGAGAAACAAAAAATTCAATCATAATTAGAATGACTCAACACAGATACATGATAAGAAATAATAAAGAAACTCAAATTCCTTTGATTCAACATTTTATTTTGCACGGTTTGCAATCAGTCAGAGTGTCGGGCATCCAAAGTAATTCATCTTGGACAGACAATGAGAGAAAGAAAATGGAAAGAAAATGGATATATTTATTGGACACAAAACAACCAAATGGATTAAATTTGAAATACAATTGATAACATGAATAGATACGGGGGAGGGGGGAGGGTTCTAGATAGTTAATTCGATAGGGGAACGGGTTTATAGTTGATCTTTAACCCCAATGTTAGTGGACTTCGAACCTCATCCCAAATCCCAACCCAAGCCCTAAACCTAACCAATCCCAACCCAAGCCCTAAACCTAACCCAATCCCAACCCAAGCCCTAAACCTAACCAATCCCAAACCAAGCCCTAAACCTAATCCAATCCCAACCCAAGCCCTAAACCTAACCCAATCCCAACCCAAGCCCTAAACCTAGCCTTAACCCAGCCCAAGCCCTAAACCTAACCTTATCCAAACCTAAATCCCACACTAACGGAAGAGGTGAAAAACTAGAAATGATATTGAACACATAGGGCTTTATTTATTTAATTAATTAGTAGGGGGAAACAAAGGGTTAAAGAAATTGATTAGAACTTAATTAAGGGGTTAATACATAGGGTAATTCATAAAAACATATTTTGTAGGTAGCACCAATAGGGGTTGAAAGCTAAAAACAATATTGACAGATAGGGAATTGTAAAACAATCAGTAGACAAAGGGTTAAAAATATTTGGATAATTTAATACAATGTAGGACACACAAGGGGAACATAATTTATTGTTGGGTGGGATGCAAAACTAAATTTAGTACTAAAAGACAGGGAATGATAAAACAATCGGCATACAAAGGGTTAATTAAAATTCATAATTTATTTCATAATTAAATACAAACTTCAGACACGAATTGGGAACATAATTTATTATTAGGAGGGGTGTACAATTAAAAACAGTATTAAATACATAGGGGATTAAAAAACAACTGGAATACAAGGGGTTAACTTAATGGGAAAAACGAAACTTAGTGTGGCATCAAAGGCAAAAGGGGAACTTGAAACAGAGCTTACAAATAGGGGAGCAGGGGAAAGTCTCTCACTCTCACTTCGACTACGGAAGAAGCAACACCTTGACTGCATTACAGCCGCTGGTTTAGACATTTTGTTCATTTTAAGTGTGCTTTGGCCTGAAGAAGACCTATATTGGGTCGAAACGTCGCCAGACGGGCACACTATTTTGATTTAATACATTCGGTACATTTATTTTTTTTGATTTTTTGATTTTTTTATTTTTATTTTTTATTTTTTTGAGTTTTCAAAACTAAATAAGTTATTTACATTAAAAAACAAGTTTTATTTCATTTTATTTCATTTAAGGTTTATAAAAACAATTTCAAAAAAACAATTCATTAACCCCTTCACCGCTGTCATCATGGGTGGATGGGGGAATGAGTGGACCGAGGTTCGCTACGGCAATCGCCGTGGCCAGCCTACGGTGCCACAACACTGGGGAGCCAACTGGGGGAGGGCCCGAGCACCACCTGCCCCCAATAGGGGGTGGGGTCCTAACCCACGTCCTAACCAGCCTGTGCCTCCCTCAGGCAATTCGGCTCGCTACTTTGGACCCCAATCGCGGTCCTACGCTGCAGTGACCCGACAAGCAGTCCCCGGACGGACTAATCCAGGTCCAAGGGGACCGATACGTGATCAGGGTCAACGTCAACAACCGACGGACCCTGGTTTTGGGAAACTGGTTCGCCAGTTGCATTCGGTGATCAAGATGGTTCACCATTTGCAGAATGTGGTTCAGAAAACGGGGAAGCCTGATCCACTGATGATCTCCCGCATGGTGGAAACCTTATCCACCATGATTAAACCAGCAGCACCCACTTCCAGAACTATGGATTTTATAGTGGGGAACGCTAAAAACTGGGGGTGTACTACCCTCATGATATTGGAGGACCACTATACAGCAGGTTTAGAGACTGTTTTGGCTGATCTCAAGAACGACCTGACTCCAGAGTGGAAACAAGCTTTTGAGGTGGCCGCGAGATGGGCCAGAAAAAATCTACCCCGCATGAAACAAGAGGTGATCGATCATGCGGAGGCAATGATCGCTACATGCAGGGAGATGGACACGGAGTCCGTCGAACAGCAATCTCTCCCTGAGTTGGACACTACAAGACAAGCTACGGCTACACAACAGGTGTCACAGTCACAACAAACACATAGACCACAACAAACACAAACACTCCACTCAACACAGAAACAAGCATCCATCAAACACACTGTGGCCACCATGACGGACCAGGGGTCAGACTGGTCACCAGAACCTCCTCGCAGGGGTGAAGAGGAATCGGAGGTCCAGCCTCCTTCGCCTTTCCCACCGATAAAACCTAGGGAACGCAGATCTCTGCGGAGGGGGAAAAGATACGCTCCGGGGGTGGTTCCAGAGGACAGTTTTGACTTTGACATTGTCAGTATGGGAGAGGAGGGACCGAGGAGGGATCCTATTCTCAGAGGAACACCAGCAGTGAGCACGGAGCCACTGGAAAGGGATGAGGAGAATAGGCGGGATGCCACTCCACTCTTGAATCCGATTCAGGATGCGGACATTCCCAAGCAGGGAATATCAACGGGAATTCAGGTGTCAGCCATGGTCCATCAGGAACCTAGTCCCCCACAGGATGCCCTGGGGTGGGACGAGGACTCCCTGAATAATGACTCATTGGATGATTTTACCTCCACTCCGAAACCAAAGGAATTTAAGGCCAAAAGGCACATCAATACAGACCGCAAGATGGTGGAATGGGGGTTGAGTGTTGGTAAAAAGTGGTTAATAGTTGGGGATTCCAACTTATCCAGGATTCCGCCTTACTGCATTCCCGACCTACAGATCGAAAGTTACCCGGGGGGTAATTTCCGACATGCCCAATCCTTTATTGCCAAAGCAACAACCCACACAGTGGTGGAGAAAGTGGTCCTCGCATTCGGACTGAATTGTAGAGGACAACGAGCAAAGGAAACCGCAGTGAAACAAATGCAAGCAGCTGTCAGAACAGCTAAGAACCGATTCCCATATGCTGAAATATGGGTCCCAGAGATAAATTTCTCGACTCGGTTGACCACTTTGGAGAAGAGCACTTTAAGAAAGCTCAATGAACACATCTTAAGGAACTTACCTTACATCCCAGCACTGGCGAGTGAGGAGTTCCACACAGAGGGTGACAGCATACATTGGACCAAAGATACTGCTCGGGCAATGCTCACTCATTGGGCGACGTATTTAAACTTAAGAGCCCCGTAAGCCTCGCAGAAGGGGGGAATAAGGGGTCAAAACCCCTTTTGTCCCAAAATGTAATGGTGCTGGCTAAAAACTTGAGCCTTTCTCAGGCACAATGGACTCTTCTGAATCGAGGATTGACTTTTATTCCAACAATAAATTTAATTAAAAATCAAGGACGACAGCTAGAATTGGACATTCAAAATTATCACAGAAGAGTAAAATTAGCGACATTTTTCAAAAATACAGGAAAACGAACACAATTAGCACCTTTTACACCACCGTCTATGTGGACTCCACCACTTGAGGACTTACCACCAGAAGTTAGGGCTTTAGTCAAGAAAGATCAAAAGGATTTCCATAAACATTTCAAACCATATAGGGAAAAGCAAAATTTGTCACAAGAGGAACAAGAGGCTGTTAAGGAGTTGATACAAAACACACATATAGTTATTAAGCCGGCGGATAAAGGAAGTGTAGTCGTGGTTCTTGGGAGGGATCAATATATATTGGAGGCCAATCGTCAATTGAATGATAAAACTTATTATGTAAAGTTAAAGGAACCAATTTTCTTGAAAACAGTGCCCATTGTACACCAAATTATTGACACATTGTACAAAAAGAAATATATTAATGCTAAGCAAAAGCAGTATTTAAAGGGTGATTGTGAACCTAGGGCACGGAGATTCTATATCTTACCTAAGATCCACAAGGATCCACAAAAGTGGACGGTACCATCAGAAGTCCCGCCAGGCAGACCAATAGTGTCTGACTGTGGCAGTGAGACGTACCAAACGGCCGAATATATAGATCATTATTTAAATCCGTTATCGATTAAACATCCCTCATATATCAAAGACACGTACCATTTCATCAGCATAGTCAAAAATTTAAAAATTCCGGCAACTTCATTTTTCTTTACAATTGATATCGATTCTCTTTACACAAATATTGATACCAAAGCAGGTTTAGTGACAGTTAACAATATTTTTCAAAAATATCCAGACCAAAAGCGGCCAGATAAGGAGTTGTTACAACTTTTGGAAATTAATTTGACAAAAAACGATTTCGAATTCAATAAGGAATATTTTCTACAAATTAAAGGCACAGCCATGGGCAAGAAATTTGCTCCGGCATATGCAAATATCTTCATGGCGGATTGGGAGGAGAAAGCCTTGGAAAAGTGTGGTAAGAAGCCTCTTCACTATCTTCGATATTTGGACGATATATTTGGTATTTGGATTTATTCAAAAGAAGACTTTCTAGAATTCATAAACATTTTAGATACCCATGATGCATCTATCAGATTGAAATACATTTCCAATGATCACTCAATTGATTTTCTGGACACAACAGTATACAAAGGGACAAATTTTAATCAGGATCAAACATTAGACACTAAAGTATATTTCAAGGAAACGGATACACACGCCTTACTTTTCAAAACAAGTTTCCACCCAAAACATACTTATAGGGGATTAATTAAGTCACAATTAACTAGGTTTAAACGGATTTGTACACAACAACAAGATTTCATGGAGGCAGTAAAAATTCTCTTTAAGGCGTTAAGACAACGAGGTTACTCGAGGTCATTTTTGAGACATTGTCTCAAGACTTTCCAGGTTTCAAAACCAAAGACCCAAAAATGTTTGATTCCTTTAATTTCTAATTTTTCAACCATGAGCAGGAGACTCAACCACCAATTTAAAAATAATTACCAAACAATCATAGAGAATTCGGGACTGTTACAAAATCATCAAGTAATTTCGGCGTACAGGAGAAATCTAAATTTGAGAGATTACCTGGTAAGAGCAAAACTCCCATCTTTGCAACAAATAGATAAAACTAATTCGCTATCAGGGATTTTTGTAAAACTTAAATATGTACATAACAAAGTTAAGAGAACAATCTTTAAACTCCCACAGAGTTTCAACCCACATACCTCAAATTGTATTTATTTGATTTTCTGTTCTAAGTGTGGGAGACAATATATTGGAGAAACAAAAAATTCAATCATAATTAGAATGACTCAACACAGATACATGATAAGAAATAATAAAGAAACTCAAATTCCTTTGATTCAACATTTTATTTTGCACGGTTTGCAATCAGTCAGAGTGTCGGGCATCCAAAGTAATTCATCTTGGACAGACAATGAGAGAAAGAAAATGGAAAGAAAATGGATATATTTATTGGACACAAAACAACCAAATGGATTAAATTTGAAATACAATTGATAACATGAATAGATACGGGGGAGGGGGGAGGGTTCTAGATAGTTAATTCGATAGGGGAACGGGTTTATAGTTGATCTTTAACCCCAATGTTAGTGGACTTCGAACCTCATCCCAAATCCCAACCCAAGCCCTAAACCTAACCAATCCCAACCCAAGCCCTAAACCTAACCCAATCCCAACCCAAGCCCTAAACCTAACCAATCCCAAACCAAGCCCTAAACCTAATCCAATCCCAACCCAAGCCCTAAACCTAACCCAATCCCAACCCAAGCCCTAAACCTAGCCTTAACCCAGCCCAAGCCCTAAACCTAACCTTATCCAAACCTAAATCCCACACTAACGGAAGAGGTGAAAAACTAGAAATGATATTGAACACATAGGGCTTTATTTATTTAATTAATTAGTAGGGGGAAACAAAGGGTTAAAGAAATTGATTAGAACTTAATTAAGGGGTTAATACATAGGGTAATTCATAAAAACATATTTTGTAGGTAGCACCAATAGGGGTTGAAAGCTAAAAACAATATTGACAGATAGGGAATTGTAAAACAATCAGTAGACAAAGGGTTAAAAATATTTGGATAATTTAATACAATGTAGGACACACAAGGGGAACATAATTTATTGTTGGGTGGGATGCAAAACTAAATTTAGTACTAAAAGACAGGGAATGATAAAACAATCGGCATACAAAGGGTTAATTAAAATTCATAATTTATTTCATAATTAAATACAAACTTCAGACACGAATTGGGAACATAATTTATTATTAGGAGGGGTGTACAATTAAAAACAGTATTAAATACATAGGGGATTAAAAAACAACTGGAATACAAGGGGTTAACTTAATGGGAAAAACGAAACTTAGTGTGGCATCAAAGGCAAAAGGGGAACTTGAAACAGAGCTTACAAATAGGGGAGCAGGGGAAAGTCTCTCACTCTCACTTCGACTACGGAAGAAGCAACACCTTGACTGCATTACAGCCGCTGGTTTAGACATTTTGTTCATTTTAAGTGTGCTTTGGCCTGAAGAAGACCTATATTGGGTCGAAACGTCGCCAGACGGGCACACTATTTTGATTTAATACATTCGGTACATTTATTTTTTTTGATTTTTTGATTTTTTTATTTTTATTTTTTATTTTTTTGAGTTTTCAAAACTAAATAAGTTATTTACATTAAAAAACAAGTTTTATTTCATTTTATTTCATTTAAGGTTTATAAAAACAATTTCAAAAAAACAATTCATTAACCCCTTCACCGCTGTCATCATGGGTGGATGGGGGAATGAGTGGACCGAGGTTCGCTACGGCAATCGCCGTGGCCAGCCTACGGTGCCACAACACTGGGGAGCCAACTGGGGGAGGGCCCGAGCACCACCTGCCCCCAATAGGGGGTGGGGTCCTAACCCACGTCCTAACCCTACTTTGGCGGGGCCTGGACCCAAGTCCGTTATGGCCGGAGGCGCCAGCACTTTGGCCAGGCTGATTGGGACCGCGGGTACGGGGGAAGTCGGGGGATGGACAGAGCACCTCCCGTCCCACTTCGTGGACGGGCTCAGTTCCCCTTCCCTAACCCTTTCACTCAAAACAGCTCCAAACTCACGGTTTGACTCAAAACAGGTCAAATATGCAGTTTGAGACTGAACGAGGGCCCAAAGTGAAGCTTTCATTCAAAACAGGAGGAAAGGACAAGTTTTCAGTGAAAGCGGCCTGAATGTCAAGTTTTCACTCAAAACAGTTGAAAAGGTCAAGTTTTGACTGAAATAGGCCTGAACGTGAACTTTTCATTCAAATCCGCTCCAAACTCACGGTTTGACTCAAAACAGGTCAAATATGCAGTTTGAGACTGAACGAGCGCCCAAAGTGAAGCTTTCATTCAAAACAGGAGGAAAGGACAAGTTTTCAGTGAAAGCGGACTGAATGTCAAGTTTTCACTCAAAACAGTTGAAAAGGTCAAGTTTTGACTGAAATAGGCCTGAACGTGAACTTTTCATTCAAATCCGCTCCAAACTCACGGTTTGACTCAAAACAGGTCAAATATGCAGTTTGAGACTGAACGAGGGCCCAAAGTGAAGCTTTCATTCAAAACAGGAGGAAAGGACAAGTTTTCAGTGAAAGCGGCCTGAATGTCAAGTTTTCCCTCAAAACAGCTCCAAACTCACAGTTTGACTCAAAACAGGTCAAATATGCAGTTTGAGACTGAACGAGGGCCGAAAGTGAAGCTTTCATTCAAAACAGGAGGAAAGGACAAGTTTTCAGTGAAAGAGGCCTGAATGTCAAGTTTTCACTCAAAACAGTTGAAAAGGTCAAGTTTTGACAGAAAGAGGCCTGAACGTGAAGTTTTCATTCAAATCAGCTCCAAAGTCACGGTTTGACTCAAAACAGTTCAAATATGCAGTTTGAGACTGAACGAGGGCCGAAAGTAAAGCTTTCATTCAAAACAGGAGGAAAGGACAAGTTTTCAGTGAAAGAGGCCTGAATGTCAAGTTTTCACTCAAAACAGTTGAAAAGGTCAAGTTTTGACAGAAAGAGGCCTGAACGTGAAGTTTTCATTCAAATCAGCTCCAAAGTGACGGTTTGACTCAAAACAGGTCAAATATGCAGTTTGAGACTGAACGAGGGCCTAAAGTGAAGCTTTCATTCAAAACAGGTCAAATATGCAGTTTGAGACTGAACGAGGGCCGAAAGTAAAGCTTTCATTCAAAACAGGAGGAAAGGACAAGTTTTCAGTGAAAGAGGCCTGAATGTCAAGTTTTCACTCAAAACAGTTGAAAAGGTCAAGTTTTGACAGAAAGAGGCCTGAACGTGAAGTTTTCATTCAAATCAGCTCCAAAGTCACGGTTTGACTCAAAACAGGTCAAATATGCAGTTTGAGACTGAACGAGGGCCTAAAGTGAAGCTTTCATTCAAAACAGGAGGAAAGGACAAGTTTTCAGTGAAAGAGGCCTGAATGTCAAGTTTTCACTCAAAACAGTTGAAAAGGTCAAGTTTTGACAGAAAGAGGCCTGAACGTGAAGTTTTCATTCAAATCAGCTCCAAAGTGACGGTTTGACTCAAAACAGGTCAAATATGCAGTTTGAGACTGAACGAGGGCCTAAAGTGAAGCTTTCATTCAAAACAGGTCAAATATGCAGTTTGAGACTGAACGAGGGCCGAAAGTAAAGCTTTCATTCAAAACAGGAGGAAAGGACAAGTTTTCAGTGAAAGAGGCCTGAATGTCAAGTTTTCACTCAAAACAGTTGAAAAGGTCAAGTTTTGACAGAAAGAGGCCTGAACGTGAAGTTTTCATTCAAATCAGCTCCAAAGTCACGGTTTGACTCAAAACAGGTCAAATATGCAGTTTGAGACTGAACGAGGGCCTAAAGTGAAGCTTTCATTCAAAACAGGAGGAAAGGACAAGTTTTCAGTGAAAGAGGCCTGAATGTCAAGTTTTCACTCAAAACAGTTGAAAAGGTCAAGTTTTGACAGAAAGAGGCCTGAACGTGAAGTTTTCATTCAAATCAGCTCCAAAGTGACGGTTTGACTCAAAACAGGTCAAATATGCAGTTTGAGACTGAACGAGGGCCTAAAGTGAAGCTTTCATTCAAAATAGGTCAAATATGCAGTTTGAGACTGAACGAGGGCCGAAAGTAAAGCTTTCATTCAAAACAGGAGGAAAGGACAAGTTTTCAGTGAAAGAGGCCTGAATGTCAAGTTTTCACTCAAAACAGTTGAAAAGGTCAAGTTTTGACAGAAAGAGGCCTGAACGTGAAGTTTTCATTCAAATCAGCTCCAAAGTCACGGTTTGACTCAAAACAGGTCAAATATGCAGTTTGAGACTGAACGAGGGCCTAAAGTGAAGCTTTCATTCAAAACAGGAGGAAAGGACAAGTTTTCAGTGAAAGAGGCCTGAATGTCAAGTTTTCACTCAAAACAGTTGAAAAGGTCAAGTTTTGACAGAAAGAGGCCTGAACGTGAAGTTTTCATTCAAATCAGCTCCAAAGTGACGGTTTGACTCAAAACAGGTCAAATATGCAGTTTGAGACTGAACGAGGGCCTAAAGTGAAGCTTTCATTCAAAACAGGTCAAATATGCAGTTTGAGACTGAACGAGGGCCGAAAGTAAAGCTTTCATTCAAAACAGGAGGAAAGGACAAGTTTTCAGTGAAAGAGGCCTGAATGTCAAGTTTTCACTCAAAACAGTTGAAAAGGTCAAGTTTTGACAGAAAGAGGCCTGAACGTGAAGTTTTCATTCAAATCAGCTCCAAAGTCACGGTTTGACTCAAAACAGGTCAAATATGCAGTTTGAGACTGAACGAGGGCCTAAAGTGAAGCTTTCATTCAAAACAGGAGGAAAGGACAAGTTTTCAGTGAAAGAGGCCTGAATGTCAAGTTTTCACTCAAAACAGTTGAAAAGGTCAAGTTTTGACAGAAAGAGGCCTGAACGTGAAGTTTTCATTCAAATCAGCTCCAAAGTCACGGTTTGACTCAAAACAGGTCAAATATGCAGTTTGAGACTGAACGAGGGCCTAAAGTGAAGCTTTCATTCAAAACAGGTCAAATATGCAGTTTGAGACTGAACGAGGGCCGAAAGTAAAGCTTTCATTCAAAACAGGAGGAAAGGACAAGTTTTCAGTGAAAGAGGCCTGAATGTCAAGTTTTCACTCAAAACAGTTGAAAAGGTCAAGTTTTGACAGAAAGAGGCCTGAACGTGAAGTTTTCATTCAAATCAGCTCCAAAGTCACGGTTTAACTCAAAACAGGTCAAATATGCAGTTTGAGACTGAACGAGGGCCTAAAGTGAAGCTTTCATTCAAAACAGGAGGAAAGGACAAGTTTTCAGTGAAAGAGGCCTGAATGTCAAGTTTTCACTCAAAACAGTTGAAAAGGTCAAGTTTTGACAGAAAGAGGCCTGAACGTGAAGTTTTCATTCAAATCAGCTCCAAAGTGACGGTTTGACTCAAAACAGGTCAAATATGCAGTTTGAGACTGAACGAGGGCCTAAAGTGAAGCTTTCATTCAAAACAGGTCAAATATGCAGTTTGAGACTGAACGAGGGCCTAAAGTGAAGCTTTCATTCAAAACAGGTCAAATATGCAGTTTGAGACTGAACGAGGGCCGAAAGTAAAGCTTTCATTCAAAACAGGAGGAAAGGACAAGTTTTCAGTGAAAGAGGCCTGAATGTCAAGTTTTCACTCAAAACAGTTGAAAAGGTCAAGTTTTGACAGAAAGAGGCCTGAACGTGAAGTTTTCATTCAAATCAGCTCCAAAGTCACGGTTTGACTCAAAACAGGTCAAATATGCAGTTTGAGACTGAACGAGGGCCGAAAGTAAAGCTTTCATTCAAAACAGGAGGAAAGGACAAGTTTTCAGTGAAAGAGGCCTGAATGTCAAGTTTTCACTCAAAACAGTTGAAAAGGTCAAGTTTTGACAGAAAGAGGCCTGAACGTGAAGTTTTCATTCAAATCAGCTCCAAAGTCACGGTTTGACTCAAAACAGGTCAAATATGCAGTTTGAGACTGAACGAGGGCCTAAAGTGAAGCTTTCATTCAAAACAGGAGGAAAGGACAAGTTTTCAGTGAAAGAGGCCTGAATGTCAAGTTTTCACTCAAAACAGTTGAAAAGGTCAAGTTTTGACAGAAAGAGGCCTGAACGTGAAGTTTTCATTCAAATCAGCTCCAAAGTGACGGTTTGACTCAAAACAGGTCAAATATGCAGTTTGAGACTGAACGAGGGCCTAAAGTGAAGCTTTCATTCAAAACAGGTCAAATATGCAGTTTGAGACTGAACGAGGGCCGAAAGTAAAGCTTTCATTCAAAACAGGAGGAAAGGACAAGTTTTCAGTGAAAGAGGCCTGAATGTCAAGTTTTCACTCAAAACAGTTGAAAAGGTCAAGTTTTGACAGAAAGAGGCCTGAACGTGAAGTTTTCATTCAAATCAGCTCTAAAGTGACGGTTTGACTCAAAACAGGTCAAATATGCAGTTTGAGACTGAACGAGGGCCTAAAGTGAAGCTTTCATTCAAAACAGGAGGAAAGGACAAGTTTTCAGTGAAAGAGGCCTGAATGTCAAGTTTTCACTCAAAACAGTTGAAAAGGTCAAGTTTTGACAGAAAGAGGCCTGAACGTGAAGTTTTCATTCAAATCAGCTCCAAAGTCACTGTTTGACTCAAAACAGGTCAAATATGCAGTTTGAGACTGAACGAGGGCCTAAAGTGAAGCTTTCATTCAAAACAGGTCAAATATGCAGTTTGAGACTGAACGAGGGCCGAAAGTAAAGCTTTCATTCAAAACAGGAGGAAAGGACAAGTTTTCAGTGAAAGAGGCCTGAATGTCAAGTTTTCCCTCAAAACAGCTCCAAACTCACAGTTTGACTCAAAACAGGTCAAATATG
>NW_027261246.1:0-50330 GCF_043641665.1 Enoplosus armatus | reverse complement strand
CCGAACTTCACGCAAAAGCCCGGAATTTCCTTCAGATCAGTGATTCAGAAACAGCGTTTGTTTTTAAAAAAAAAAATATATATATATATTTACATTTTTACTTCAAAGCTTTATGGCCCTTTTTGTTTTTAAAGGTGGTGCTGCAATAATCAAAGCGGAAGACAAAACGGTTTGATCGACACATAATCACTCACACAAGTGTGTGTGTGTGTGTGTGTGTGTGTGTGTGTGTGTGTGTGTGTGTCTGAGAGAGAGCTGTCGGGAACTTTTGCTGGCAGGTGCTTCACGGTTACATGACGTCTAGTTGTTGCATAAATCTTTATGGAATAATATTTTTAATAAACTATATATTTAAAAGAAATGGTCAGGAGGCGCTGCCCCCCCCCCCCCCCCCCCTCCCCGTTGGAGATGGGGCTATTTTGTAGCTATTCTTACAGTTTGACGGGATAGGGATGGAGGAATAATAATACAAAAGTAGATAGCTTGCGTCATCCGTCTGTCCTCTCCCGGTAAAACACGCGCTGGCTTCAGATCAGCAGAAGCTGGTGGTTCGGCTTTATCTTCACTTGTCGTCGTTCGCAACGTTTCTAATTAAAAGTCTTTTGTTGGTCAAAGCCCTTCAGTCTCTGTTCTTATCTTGTGCTGCGCGGGACCCCCCCACACACACACTCACACACCCCTTTATAAATAGTGTTTAGGATGTATTTATAGCATGAAATATTAATGCGCGCTTCTGTAAGTGCTCAGTATTTGTCTGCGTTATAGGAGAGTCTAGTTTTTCTTTTTTCTTTTTTCTAACAGTAATGACTGCAGTGGGCTGAGCTTCCTGATGGATTTAAAGAGTTTCTGCTCTTGAGCGCATGTTTAAAGAGTAGTAAGGCTAGTGTGTGTGTGTGTGTGTGTGTGTGAGAGAGAGAGATACTATCACAGTGTTCGAAATGTTGAACTCGACCAAAGAACCGAGGAACCAAGAGTACTTCACCTCCAAACATCAGTCGAATCGAAAGCCGGCTCCAGGTCCAGGCCCGCCACCTTAACCCTAACCCGAAACCTGAGCGGCGCCTTACGTTTCCCCGCTGTCAACGTCAGGAACTCGTCCCCACCGAGACACACTGTGGTGTTGAAACGATTAGTCGATTAGCCGAATGATCATGCTTGATCAGGCTTTAACGTCTGTTTTACAGGCTGATTCTCTTTGGGACTAAAAGAAGTTGTGTGTAGGTCTTCCTTGGGTCTTTGGGTCATTTTTATTATTTATTATTATTTCTTTGACATCCCACAGACTATATTTATTCGATTCATCTTAAAAGGAATAAACACATTGAAGTGAAGAGCGAATATCTATATAAATATCTTAGCTTAGGCCGGTCGGTTCGTTTGTTTTAAATGTGCTGCGGGCCAATGTGAAGGGCGGTGATATGCTAATGAGCATGTTAAGATGTAAGAATGTAGTTTTGCCTCTAATGATGTCCCCCCCCAATTTCTCCCGTGTCTCCCCCCCCTCCCCCCCACCCCCCACCTTCCCCCAGTAGCTGCGGGCAGGAGGCGGGGCCGGCAGACCTACAGCCGCTACCAGACCCTGGAGCTGGAGAAGGAGTTCCTCTTCAACCCCTACCTGACCCGGAAACGCCGCATCGAGGTGTCGCACGCGCTGGCGCTGACGGAGCGGCAGGTGAAGATCTGGTTCCAGAACCGGAGGATGAAGTGGAAGAAGGAGAACAACAAGGACAAGTTCCCCAGCAGCAAGAGCGAGCAGGAGGCGGTGGAGCGGGAGAGGAGGGAGAAGGAGCTGCGGGACGGCGGCAGCGGTGGTGGAGGAGGAGGAGGTGGAGATGGTGGTGGCGGAGGAGGAGGAGGAGGAGGAGGAGGAGGCTCGGTGGCGGTGGCGGTGGCGGGCACTGCGGCGTCACAGGCCTCCGTGAACGAGGATTGCTGCGAGAAAACCCACAAGCAAATGTAGCCTATAGGGAGGAAAAGCTGGTGAAATTGGGGGGTGGGTGGGTGGGTGGGGGGGGGCGACGAGGCTGTAAATGTTGGACAGGATGGGGCGAGGGTGGGTGAGGGGGGGTGCTGTTTTCTGTCTTAATCGAGGCCAACGGACTGCCCCATCCCCAACCCCCCCCACCCCCACCCCCTCACCCGCCTCCAACGATTCAATCGATGGAAAGGAAACTTTGAGTCTCCAAAATGGCGACCGGTGAGCTGGACGGACTGGAGGGGCCTCGCGCCTCTGTCTGCTGACTGGATTGTAGAAACCGCGGGAAGAGAGATTAAAACAAACAAACAAACAAAACAAAACAAAAAAGAAGCAAGAAAGTGAACTTGACAACTACGAAAAGAAAAAAAAATCAAATTGAGGAGGAGGGCGTGTGGGTGGTGGGGTGGGGTGGGGTGGGGTGGATCAATCCAACTCAAACAAACATAGTCTACTCTAGTGTTTAAAACAAACAAACAAACAAACAAAAAAACAAAAAAGATAGCTTCCTTTCTTTGTGGAACAATTATCGTGGAAACATTTCTATATTGTTAGAAGTTTATCATTAACAAGTTTATCTTTGGCAGCTGTATAGTTTTTAAGTTAAAACAATGATGAATGGTGCACTTTTTACTGTACTTCTCACTTCTATGTTGTTGTTGTTGTTGTTCTGGCAATGATTGATGATGATGATGATGATGATGATGATGATGACGACGTAGCAATTAATGAAAATTTCCAACAACATGAAACTGCCTATTTATGCCGTTTTAGTAGGTCGGGTCTCTTTTTTACACACTCTACTTGTCGTTTCTCGTTTTAGTTCGTTTTTTGATCGATGGTGTTTGTTTTATGTTGTCTTCCTTTTTTGTTTTTCTTTTTGTTTTTCTTTTCTTCCTCTACTTCTTCTTCTTCTTCCTCTTCTTCTTCTTCTTCTTCTTCTTCCTTTTGGGTAAAAAGCATGCGCACAGTGCAGATTTAAAAAAAAAAAAAAAAGAAAAAAGAAAAAAAAAAACGAGAGAGAGAGAGAGAACATTCATAAAAATAAAAAGGTGATAAAAACAAAAAAAACCAACATGTGGCGTCCTGCGTTTAATGTGAAGCATGGGAGGGGGGGGGGGGATAAAGAGTGTGAGCGGAAGAGGATCCTTTCCCCCATCTCATCCCCACCTTCTCCCCATCCTTTCCCTCTGTCACCTCCATCATCCCCTTTCCTCCGTCTCCCTCTCCCCTCCACGCTCTGTCAGCACCCAGACTGATAAAACAGTTCAGTTCACAAGGCCAAACATTTAAGCCTCGACTCGGAAATCTCCTCTTGAAACAACAGACATAACCCCACCACACACACACACACACACTCAATCCACATCCTATCCAAACACCACTTTATTTATGGTCCGGGTCCTCTACCTCCACTTACATTATTACAGGCCTCTATTCACCATTACACCGCCTTCCATCATCATCGCGATGACGACTTGAGGTCGGATTGTTTCCATATGGGGAGATCAAACACACCGACCATTCATATTTACACATGTCCGAATCAGAAGCAGCTCCATTGCCAACACATACAAAGACGTTTCCCTTATATTGGTGCATAACAATAAGTGGAGGGGGGGGGGGGGGGCATATTGGACATAGAAAAATATGTTTGGGTTTTTTTTTTTAAATGAAAGAGCTGTACAGTTTGTGCAGGGATGTGCGTAAGTTCGCAGTGTGAAGTGTACGTACGTGCACTGTACTGAGATCAGGTGCCGGAGACGTGTTTCAAATTGGAAGTAGCTCAAAACCAGAAGGATGGAATATGCTCCGTGTTGACCTGAAGGGCTGCGCAAAAGTTCACAGTGTAGAAGAACAGAAGAATATGTGCGCTTATGTAACGTGTAGTGTTTATGGGGGGGGGGGGGTCCTTGTCCTTGTTGATGAGGCAAGCAGAGGAAATCGCATTCTTATCCCCGTACACTGGACCTTCGGCTCGTTATTCAGACGTTAGGGGGGCGGGGGGGGGGATTTCCCCATTTGTAGTTGCCAAAGCACCAAAAATATTTGTCTGCTCAGGTTTCCAGCAAGCTTCGGTGGAAGGAGCTGCGTAGGAAGTCAAACGCAGCTGAGGGGAGGGTGTAGTTTTGGGTGTGAGGGTCATTCAGACGCACAGAGACAGGCTGCGCCCCCGAACTGTCTCCACTAAGTGAGACAAATTCAAGGCTTTGAGTTAATAAAATGTGCCTTTTTTTTGACGTCTTTAACGTCTTTTCTGAACCCTGTTACCAAAAGTAAGAGTAAGGATTGGGAGGGGGGGGGGGGGGGGGATTTCAGGAACGAATGGTGGAAATCAAAGCAGCAGTGAAGCCCAAGGTATCTTGACATTTGCTTCTGGATTCTGGACTGGCTGGAGGCCCCAAAGCTTCTCTTTCTAATCCTTTAATTACCCGACATTCTTCCCCTTAGAACCAACAAGAAAAAAAACAAAAAACACCAACATATCACTGGATCTTTACGCACGCACGACTCCTCTCTGGCCTGTTAAACATTACACTCAAGAGATTTTATCCCGCCGAACTCAGTGCTGCGTGGCGAAAGGTCAACGTCACGGCCACGGAGCCAAAGCACGGGGCCGAGCACCTGCACGCCAGGTGAGTTTCCTCCAGCCAGCGGGGGGAAGTGTGTGTGTGGGGGGGGGGGGGGGGGGGGTGTAGTGCCAGGGACCAGAACTAATCAGACCTGAACTTAAAGGCGGAGGTGATTTATCTTGAATTGCCTGGAGAATGGAGACGCACCGGCGCGTATAGCCTACCAGCACTTTGTGTGTGCCTCTTCTTCTTCTTCTTCTTCTTCCTCTTATCTGGCAGGGACTCGGCAACGTGTCCCCCCCCCCCGAAGCATCCAACATCAACCCTCACATGCTTCCAACACCTGCTCGGGTGTCTAGTTCACGGCTCACAGCTCACAATATTTCGCGCACCATGACGCAGGGGCAAGAGCCATCACCAACCTGCGACTCTATGCTTTGATTGTCAGTGGAAACTAAAGTGGAACGCGGCCTCTCGCGGCCGCAGCACCGCGAGAGTCGACGCAGGATACATTTCCTCAAACGTCAGTCTTGTGGTGTTGTGCGCGGCCTCCGTCTCCGCCAGTGGCCAGTCGGCAGCGGTCGGGGGGGCAAACAACAGCCCGTTTTGTTCTGCTGCGCCGGGACCCCCTCCTCTCAGCATGTGTGGTCTCCGCGTAAGTATGAATTGGAGATCAGGCGAGACGACGTTCTGTGGACAGCAGGGGGAAATCCATCTCCTCTTTTTAGTCTCCCCGGCAACTTTTCAGCGCGCGCCTTCGAGCCATTCCATTCCAAGTCCAATCAATAACTAATGTTTTCCACTTTCCATCCCCCCCCCCCCCCCTTTTTTTTTGCACACGGCTTAACTTGCCCCCAACCCAGCAAAGCAGGACGGTGAAGATTGAAGTGGAAGAGCGCGGTGTTTGTCAGCCTCAGCCGTTTTGCTTTCCTGCTCTCCACGCGCTCGGTGATTAGTGGACACGTTCCGAGCTGCTGCGTATTGATTGTATTATATAGATTACATTGTACGCTCTGAGTGTGTGTGTGTGTGTGTTGCAGCAGCCACTTTCTTCCGTTATGATATCGCATCCGGAGGGAAACCCCGTCGGCCATTGGGCATCCTGACGTCACATGGTTCCGAGGTCACGTGGTCCACGAGGCAACGGGAGGGAGGGGAGGAGAAGAGTGGGGTGGGGTGATTTTTTTTCTTTTCTTTTCTTTTTTTTTTTTTTTTGGTGTAAATCTAGACACTAATACTCCGCCAATAATTCACGACGCCTCGTAAAAAGTCGACATCAAAGCGCCCCGGGCCTACAAATCACCGGCGCCAAATTATGAGTTCGTTCGCCAACGCGCTGTTTTCCAAATACCAACAAGCCTCCTCGAGCTGCTCCGCTCTGCTCTTCGCAGACTCTCCAACTTCTCCCTTCCCGTCTTCCTCTGCCGCTCCCGGCGTGTCTTCTTCGTGCGCCCTCGTGTCAGACAGATATCACAGCGGACCGCTCCCGTTCCCTCCCTCCTCCTCCTCCTCCTCTTCTTCGTCGTCGCTCTGTTTGTCTCTTTCGGGACTGAACCGGAGCAGCGGGAGTGCTCAGCCCGGTGCGCATCCTTTCAATCCCACTAAAGTGCGCACAGGAGAGGCTTATGGCGCGCCGGGAGCCGGGCCGCCGTGCTCCTCTCCGCAGGGATGCGCCGCGGAGCGGCACCACGGCCGGCCTCGATTCTGCTCGCTGACCGCCAGGCTCACTGAGCCGGACTGCATCAGGCAGAGTGTCCCGGAGCAGCGGCAGCGGCAGTTAAACGACGAGGGGCTACGGATTTACCCCTGGATGAGGAGCTCAGGTGAGGAGACAGGGGGGCGGGGATGGAAAAGGTAAGAGATGTGATGAGATCATTTGCGAGGCCTCAGAGGTGAGTTGGGGGGGAGAGAGGTGGGTCACTGAAAACACAATGTCTTCAGTGTTTTTACAAGTTGGGAAAAGAGAGGATGAGGACAGGAATGGGTGAATATGTGTGTCTGTGTGTGTGTGTGTGTGTGTGTGTGTGTGTTTGTGTGTGTGTGGTGGTGATGGGGGGGGGGGGGGGGGGGGTCTTCAACGCTCTTTAAACTGTTGGCCCGGTTGCGCAGCGGCCACTGCCGGTAGCTGAACTATGCCTGTGTGTCACTTCTTCTTTTACAACCTCTCTCTCTCTCTATTTATATATATATCTTTGCTGATCTTTTATTGGTCTGCGACCTCCATAAAACCATAATTTAAGACTCGGTGAATATTCATTAGGTGGCATTGTGTATAAGAAGGGGTGGCCGGAGTATTATCCCAAACTGTTTGAAAGTGGGGGCGGAAAAAAAACACACAAGCCTCCAAAACCTCCAGAGAAAGTGCTGACGGCTATCGCTCATATTCAGTGTTTTGGCTCAGCTCGGCCTCTCCGTCCTGGCAGTCTTGTGTCTCTCTGTCAGTCCGAGCTGGCCCACTGAAAGCCCATTGTGCTATTGCACCGTCGCCACAATCCGCTCATCCTATAAACACTATAAATTAGCGGATGGGTTTGATCTCTGAATGCCTGCTCTTTCCACCCCGATTGTAAAAGCGGCTTTGTGCGACAGCAGCGGGCTGGGTGCTGAATGGATGCGGGGCCTCGGAGCCTCGAACCACAACAAACACACACATCACAAAGAGGTTTTTTTTTTTGGTAATGTTTGCGTTAATGTACTGAATGGCCGCGCGTAAAAATCCGGGAAATATGGTGCCAGTGCGTCAAACGTGCGTAAAAGTGAAGGAGACGTGGAAGCTTGTTAAAGCTTGAGGACAATTTAAAGTTCTGTCTTTCACTCCAGTAGGACTACCTCACACACACACACACACACACACAGACTCAGTCAAGCTCACTCTGATATTATTTTTTTGTGGACATCAGGTCCCTCCACATCCGCAGGAGCCTCCCGGCAGCTTCAGGACAGCTTCTCGTCGCCGCCGCATGTCTTCCTCATTCATTTCCAGTCCCCGCACCATCCTCCAGTCCCACTGCCCTGCATGTGTGTGTGTGTGTGTGTGTGTAGCAGTGGCTAGTGTTTGTGAGTGCTAAATAAAAAAAAAGAAAGTGTTTTATTTGCGTGCGTTGCAGGATCGTGAAGTCAAACTAAAAAATATTGTACATGTGTGAATTAAATAGATTAAAAACGTTTCATGACTGTGATGTGAGAGAAAACAAAACACATTTGGGGGTTACATGTCATATATTATAAATAATATTCAGATTTATTCTGACCATCACACAAAATACAATACAAAGGACAACAAATGATTTGTGTCACTGGTAAATAGAAAATATGTGAATACAACACACACACACACACACACACACACACACACACACACACACACTGTATGAAGTGTGTGGGTGCGGGGGGGGGGGGGGGGGGGTCAAACCAGCCAGCCTTTTATAATGAATTTATAGATTTTAATTTAGATCCGATTCCAGTCCAAGGCTCAGGAAGATGATTGGAGGGGAAAGTCCCGTATGTTCCCGTTAACACTATACGAATAATAAGACACACACACACACACACACACACACACACACACACACACACGAGAGCTTATTAAAGGAGGCGCTCGAGCTCTCACGGGGACGCGCGTGTGCACATATATGAACACACTAACTCACTGCTTGTTGTTTTATAAATGCATTTTAGTCTTTGGCTGTGTGTGTGTGTGTGTGTGTGTGTGTGTGTGTGTGTGAGAGAGAGAGAGAGAGAGAGCACAACACAGACCCTCCTTGTTGTCGATTGCCAGAGAATTCCAACTCGAGCTCGAGCGCGAGCAAATCACCACCGACAGCGCGAGAGCAGAAAAATATTACCAATGGAGATGAATTCTCTCTCTCTCTCACACACACACACACACACACACACACACACAGAAACACCCACAAATTATCGCCTCGCTATGCAGCCACAAGGAAGTGGCACACACACACACACACACACACACACACACACACACAAACACATACTTACACAGACATACTTCATCACACACACTTCCACGCCGCTGACACTCAGTCACTCACACATACTGGCCTCTGCCTTCGATAAAGCTCTGGCGAGCGCGCGCAAGTGCACGTTGCAGACAGAGTCACGCGAGGAGGAGAGACATGCCAGTGTCAGAGGATTACACGGGCTCTGATACAGGAAAGTGTCACTTTTATATTTTATCACATCACATTTACATTCTCCCCCCCCTACTCCAATCTGTGTTTATTGACTAGGATGTAAACAATACACGAATAAGGAACAAATAGAGTAGATAATATACACATGAAATGGAAAGTCAATGGAGGTTCCAAGCAGTGGAAATGTCTTGTCAAATAAGTAGCATACTAAATGAATGAATAAATAAATCACACTTGCCTCTGATATGTCTTTAGCAACAAATGGAAAGTCAATTCCAGAGCGACACGGAGGGGTTCAGGAAATAGTCCTATCCTATTATTTGATTAACAGTATGTTTTAGGTGTGTGTGTGTGTGTGTGTGTGTGTGTGATAAGAGATTAACAGTTAAAACAAGAATTTAAAAAAACACAGCTAGTTGAAATGAAAAGCTTTATCATCGTCTTCATATACACACACACACACACACACACAGAAATATACACAGCAGTTAAGCACATTCAAAGTGTTTTTTTTTTTTTCACAAACACTGAGGTCATGACCCCCCCCCCCCCCCAAGTCTGCCCCATATGTACCAAAAGTTACACTATTTAGATCAGTGGCTCTCAAAGTGGGTCCCCCAGCAAAAAAAAAAAAGGGGGAATCATTTATTTTCACTATAATTCCAGCCATAAGTAACCCAATGACAGAACGTATGACTATTTTGGTCACAGGTTTCATACACTTTCTGTAATAAAACACCTAGAAGCAAAGGTCCTCGTCCTACTGGGCCAAAAGTCTTATCAAATGGGGGTCGGTGGTCTAATTTTGTTTGAGAACCACTGGTTTAGATGGATTCACATCAACACGAGGGCCTCAGTGCTGTCTTTCAAAGCCATCTGCCACACGGATTAGAATAACATTTTTTTTGGGGGGGGGGGGGTGAAATATGGAATCCTCTGCAAGAGCTGCAGATCAGACATCTTGGAATATACCGTTCTGTTGTAAACCGAGTATCAAAAAAATGTCTCCAAAGCTGGTATCACATGCCAGGAGCAGATTCTACCTTTGAAGCCTGAAATTGAACACTGACGCAATCAGCAGCTTGATATATTTTGCAATGAAAAGGGTTCAAAACGTCAACAAAACAAAAACGTTGAATGAATATATATATATATATATATATATATATTAGTAGTCTAATTTAGTTATACTGGAATCAGCCTGTAAAATACCCACCATGTGTGAAGACTGTGGGATGTAAACTCCGGTTGCTGCAGCCCCAAATTCCCCACCTCAATAAAAACACAGAGGACGTGACCTCAGTGTCCTCAGCAGCAGCTTGCAGCCCTCGCCAGATATGTTCAGTAGCAGAGTGCAATAAAGTTCTTGGGGGTGGCGTCTGCGTGGAAAGCTTGTAGTCTTTCCCAGAGAAGTGCTTGAAAATCAATATCAAATCAAAGTAAATCCATTTTCTTTCTTCAGCTCATTTACACCCAGAAAACAGACTGCTGGAGGCTGGGGGATTTACGCCCCCGCCCCAACATCCAGGATTTATATCTGACATGTGGGGAGAAGTGTCTGTGGACAAAGTCTTCTCCTGAACAGAGCTCAGCTGCCTAAAAATGACTAAAGAAGCAAAACTAAAAAGTGAGCTGTCCATCAGGTGAGCCGACAATATTCACCATTTCCTGTGTTAACGCGCTTGTTGCTCCTCTCATCCTCCTCTCTGCTGCGAGGACCCCAAACAGCACTAAACACCGACCGATGGCGTTAAGAGTCAGGCAGGCTGGCTCTTTCGCAGGCTGTGTAAATGCCCACCCCAAGTTTCTCTTTAACCTTCAGGCACCGCGTGACCTCGCAAGGACCGAAGGTCGGCGCAGGATCTTTGCGGCCTTACTCAGCACTGACTCGTGCACATTTCACACGAGGAGCAATGGATTGCTTCTCTTTTCTTTTTTTGTTTCTTCGAATCAAATCGAGTAACACTCTTAATATGTCTGTTGCACGTTCTCAGCATGTTCCCACCTGGATTTGTCTGTCTGTGTCTGCCAATGTAAGCTGCAACTGCAATCAGTCCCAATTTTGCACCCTCTTTCTCCTTAAACCCCCCTTTTAATTGTGTAGATCCTTGGTTCCCAAAGCTGGGGGTCCGGACCCCCATCATGGGCGGCCAAAGCTCCACAGAGGGGGTCATGAAGCCCTCTTGATTTTAAGGGTGTAAGAATATATATATATACATTTAATTAATTTCTGTGAATAAGAAAACTAAATCTAAGTTTATATCTGTATTTATTCATCTATTATAAAGCCAGGCTGTCTGGGCTATTATTAAAAGAAAATCATAATGTGAACATACAATTGTGCTCCCTAAAAATATAAGGGAAAAAAAAAAATCATCTGATACATTGCAATATCTACAGGAAATAGTCTGTTTGGAATTGTATACAAACTTCCTGCATGGTGTTAAGTTCACTATTTAGGATAATTGTACAGTTAATTGTTCTGTGCTGTTGTTGTTTTTTATACAATGGACATAATGAGTATATATATATAAATTGTTATATATATTGCAAAAGAAGTAGGCTACTTTTCCCCCTTTTTTTGTAATTGTATGTGGGTGGGGGTCGTCAGCGTATATACAGTGGTAAAAAAAAAATGGTTGGGAAGCATTGGTGTAGATGACTCCAAATGCGCAGACATCTTCTTTAAGGCTAACACACAAGTAAACACTGAGCCCTCGCGCCCCCCCCCCTCCCCGACAGACAGCAGCTGAGCCCACAGTGCAACCACATCATTGACTGACTGCTCCATGGTGTTTACGAAGCCACACAGCCAAATGTGTTTGCCGGGAAGTGGAGGTGGCAACAAGTGGTCTGCCGCGGTCAGACCTGGGGGTCAACCAGGGTTAAGATGAATTCATTCACTCACTCATTCAAATTTGGTGAAATCAGTGAAACGTAGTGATTTTCAATCAATTTGAGACCGCACAGCATTATTTTCATTTTATTTTTTTTTAGAAATGTAATGAAAACAGATATTAGCAAGTAACAATGCAGCAAAGTAAATCTTTCCCCCGTGATGCACTTTTGAAATCAAATATTTGCCGATCATTCAGTCAGTTTGTGGCAGCCAGATTTAAGTTGCTGGGTGTCGCTGCAGAGCACCCCCACATTTGACAAAATAAACCTCCCAGCTGACAATTATCAGACACTCTCAGTTCAACTTCAGGATGTGATTTCCCTGTTGGACTGGATGGGGGGGTTGGAGGAGGAGGGGGGGTATGTGACTGGAGAAGCACCTGTTTCATGTGCATACTGCCCGGAGCTGCTTCATTCTACTATCCATCATCATTGTGACCTATAGCCAGTCACACTTTGCAGAATTTTCTCTTGATATTTCGTCATTTGTACTTTCAATAAGTTGTTTCTTCTTTTTTTTTTTGTCCATCTCTCCAAACATACTTTTTATTTCTCTCTGGGCCATAACAAAGTGTGTGTGTGTGTGTGTGTGTGTGTGTGTGTGTGTGTGTCTCAAAAATATTGAACAAAACCTTAACACCCTATACACAAAGCCAAAACTGCATTATTATGAGACAAATTATGACGTGAGTCCAAACTGGCAGTTAATAATTAAGAAATGATGAGATTAAATTTAAAGGTGTGAGATCATTCTGTGCTAATAGATCTGACTCAATAATTCAGAATTATCATTTTGACTAAAAATCTCATAATACTGATTTACCATTAATATTGTTATTTATGAATAACTATATAACAATATTGTTATTTATAAATAACAATATATATGCGTCTCTCTTGTGTGCTGCAGGTGCCGACAGAAGGCGCGGGCGGCAGACGTACACGCGCCACCAGACGCTCGAGCTGGAGAAGGAGTTCCACTTCAACCGGTACCTCACGCGGCGGCGGCGGGTCGAGATCGCGCGCGCGCTCGGCCTCACGGAGCGGCAGATCAAGATCTGGTTCCAGAACCGGCGGATGAAGTGGAAGAAGGAGCACGGGGCGGCCGGGAGTGGCTCCCCGACGGCGGCCTTACCGACCGCTGAAGAGGAAGAGGAGGAGGAGGAGGCTGAAGAGTGAATAGCAATGACTCCATGGGACAACGGATAACAAACAGTTGTCTTTTCGGCTCTTATTTCTCGAATTGCATTTTCACTCGTGGTGCAGGGGTGGCTGCGATACATGGTGACCTTTGCCCCAGCAGCCAGGTTATCATCCTCCAGCAAACAACTGCCACTATGAGGAAAATGTTTGTTTACAGTCAAATACATTGCTTTCAGATTAAAGAGAAGACAGCCTATTGTGCAAATAAAACTAGGTGGTTAAACTACCACCATGTAAACACCTTATTTTGGACCATAATCCTAATGTTTTGAGCTCCCTTTGTGTCTTAAACCTGTCCTGAAAGTGGCTAAATGAATAGATGGGGAGAGAAATCAGGGTTCTGATTCTTCTTAAAGGGACCCGTTTCTGTTCTAGGCGAGGCCTGGGTGTTTGTTTAGAATCCCTCATGTCATGAGAACACCCTCACTCATCTGATCTGCGGCTGGAAGGGACAAAATGAGTTTGCTAACGTCCCTGACACAGCAGCAGTTATGAAGTCTGTGGATGCAGAGCTTACTGCTCAGTGTGCTTAGTGTTTATAATTCACAGCTATGGGTTATTCTATTAGAATGTTTGAACGACATGGGCTCTAGTCAGGACTGTCACCTAGGATTTGATTCCAAATAACCCCCCCCCCATGACCGAACATGACCCACTTCTTTTTGCCTCGCCTCCAACCAAACTCTGTACAAATTTCTGAGTATTTAAGAAAAAAATGTCACTTTTCATTAATACCTGCTAATTAAAGGCATGAGTTTCCAGTGGAGAATGCCACTTTTTTTTTGCCGAAAAACATTTATTTTTTATTTTCATTTTTTTACTTTTAGTCTAATCAGAATCAAGCTGGAAAATAAAGAGGGCATGACCTTGGTGTCGTCAATAGCAACCACCCTATCTGTCACCAGTATGCACTTGTGTTTTAAGACACCCAATACAATAATCAATATTGCATGTAACCGTACTAAACAACTGTGAGGTGGATTTCTAATTCGGCTGAATACGTCACAAACGTTTGTTAAAAGGGATATCAGAAAGTCAGCCAATGAGTTTTGGCCTGCATGTGTTTGCGTTTATGTGCCTTACAAAAAAGTAATGATAGCCTTTATTCTTTGATGGTTTTTTTCTGTATTTGCACCAGCGTTTTCATGTTGCATGAGCTTCAGACTAAAATGTACTTTTCTTTTCTTGTATCTAAATAATAATAATAAAAAATAATAATAAACTGCAATGTGTGTCTTATTTCTTAGTCTCCCTTTCATCTGGAAGTATTTTAACAGAGCAGCTGTTTAAGATTTTCTGTTCCGTTGGAAGACGAAACTGCTTCATAACCTGAAAATAATAAGACCACTACATTCTCTACCACCACTATTACGCTGTCAGCAAGAATAATAAAGACCGTTTTAGGGCGATAGCAAGTCACCGTTAAAGGCCCGACACGATAACTTCAACATGTGGTTTTCTAAATCCGGATTACATGTCGGTAGTGGCAGCACTTTATTTCACCCAGTCATGCGCTCTACTTTTGTGGATTTTGTCTCCATTATCCGGACAATGTCGGAACGAGGAGCCAAGTAAGTAAATGGGAGAAAAAAAAAGTGAGTTAAAAGCAAGTTAAATTGCGTGTACAGTCCAAGAGATGGAGGATCTCTCGTGTGGTTTAGAGTAAAAAAAAAAAGAAAAGAAAAGTAAACTGGCACGTCCAGGTAAAAATTGACATGTGTGTGTGTGTATTTGTGACATTTGCTTATTTCACAATCTGCTATCTGTTGACACACACACACACACACACACACACACACACAGCATTATTAAGCCCTAACCATCCTCTTTAGGTTTCACTCTGACTCCGAGAGTGTAATCACGACTTCCACAGATTATAAAGCACAGCAATAAGTGCCAACGCGCTCTTCAAATATCCACACCTTGTTTACAGGTTTAAATGCGTGAATGGGCTTTTAACCCCCACCCACCGTTACAGCTAATAACTAGCAGTCAAAGGCTTTATTTAGCAGGGATGCAACCAGGGCAGCCTCCCGCAAAAAAGAAAGAAAGAAAGAAGTCAATTACAAACGATGGCGGCTGTGAGATTTGGATTAAAGCGCCTTCCAGCTGCACAGGCGCGTCCGTGTCTGAACCTTTAACACTGACAAACGAAAAGAAATTCCTCTGAGGAAGAAGTCCACGTGAGATTCCTTGTGTTGTTGTTCGAAATTTAAGTTTGCTTGTTCTTTTTTTCTCCGAAACTGGCTGAAACCCCTTCCTCAAATGCATTCGGTCAGTCAGAAGGCACGTTGTGGAACTGCCCCGAGCTTGACACCGACTGAAAACACACATGAAAATGCGGTATTTTGGACAAATGATGTAGGCTGCGTAACGACGAAGTGGACTGGAATAGTGCGCAAATATTTGCGGCCAAAAGGAACATATTTTTTGCATTAGTGTCCTAGAACTGATTCCCATTTTAAAAAGCAAAACACAAAATAAAACTATACATGTTTCATTGTCATCTTATGTATTTTGGAATTATTCACATGTATCTTTGAACGCCTGTGTGGTTTAAAACAGGAACACAAGATTGTTTGTTTTTTAACTGTAATCCCTTCACAAAACTCCTAGCTAACCGGCTGGACAATCCCCCCCCCCTCACCCAGGTCTGCTCCATTGAAAGTTTCACCAAAATCCAAACGAAAAATTTCCAGCAGGCTAGTGTTGCCTCTGGAAGTCCTCGACCGTCTGTGGAAATAGAACGGGCGGAGGGCGGTGGTGCGTAGGGGAGGGGGTGTTATAGCAGGTCCTAATGTCTTTATTGCGTCCATGAAAGGGCCGGAAACCCCAATAAAAGCAACAAACACACAAAAGCAACCAACAGAACAGGGAAGCGCCTCCCGCTCCGTGTTGCTGCTTTGTTTTCTGTTAATTTTTAACCTCGGGACATTTGCATAGAGGAAGCGTCGGATCCGCATCTGCACAAGGTCACATGTGGGTCACTGGAGGTTTAAAATCAAGGTTTTTCTTTTAAATAGGATTGGAACTAAAACTGTTCTTTTCTATCTATTCCTGCTTCTTTTTTTTTTCATCCAGGCGTTTGATTCGCCAGTGTCCTTTATTTAGTCCGGTTCATAGGCGATTATATGGGCACACAGATCCGGGCTAAAATCCGCAACTGTCAATTGGGTGTTTTACAATTCACATAAGAAGAAGGCCAGAGAAAACAGGAAATAGTTCACCGGGTGTATTTTGCAGTCATATGTGGGTCGCTGCCGGGGGTTGAAACCAGATCTTTTGGTTGTTAAAATGTCCCCAAATTCAGCATTTTAACGCGTCCGGTGCGCTGGTGTCGTGTGTTTGCGTCATGGGCCCAACCGTTGCACAGGAGGCGACATCTAAGTTTCATTTAAGATTCGGGTGGAGGGGACGGGAACTTCATTAAGAAAAAAAAAAAAAAATCAAGTAGACTAGTAGAAGCATTTAAACGCGTTGGCACGTCGAGTCCAGCAGACTCAACAGCCACCTTCCGGTCCTCCAGGTGTTTGTTTTCACATCTCCGCCTTTGAGGCAATGTCATCCTCTCTAACAGCAATCTTGTAAAGCAAGAATTTGTGGGGGAAAAAAAATAAAGATCAAAACTTCACTGCGGTGCCTTTGCAGCGCCTCTGAGCGCCCTGCGGCTCCGGGCCTGCAGGCCGTTAAAACGGTGACGACTTGCCGCATTGCGAAACCGGCTTTTTAAGCACGGCTTCTTTTTTTTTTTCTTTTTCCAGGCCCGCTTCAGGCGGTGCTGTTCTTGTGCCAGCAAATCGCCATCGCCCCCAAAATGTCACCTTCTTCACTTAAAACAGCATTTTAGCCCGCCCACCCACCGTAGCTTGGTAGATACAAACACTGCCTACACCAGAGCTATTTCACTCATGGGGGCCTAAAATGAAGTGAATAGAATGACACGCCATCTTGCCATCGTGTGAAACCTAGTGGTTTTGCTGCAGTAAATTGCCGCTTTTCTTTGCTTTTCGGGTGCATCGGAGCTGCCTTCCTGTTCCGAGACACCTTCCTCCATCTACATCTCGTTGGCTCGGCTAGTCTTCACCAGACACCGTCACATAGCAGACATACAGCTCAGAACACGCACCCTCCTGTTATGTACGGAAATCACATTGAATGCAACCTTTTGTTTGTTCTGCATTAGCCCTGCCTAACGGTGACACCATTGTATGATATATAAAGTTGTATCTGTCTTTTTAATCAGAGGTTGTTGTTGTTGTTGTTGTTGTTGTTGTTGTTTTTTTACAGCAAATACTGTTAGCACACCGTCTATCTAGCAACAGACAGCAAAAACACGGACAAAAAGAGAAGCGTTTCTTGTTGCTGCTAGCTTGTTGTTGAGAGGGGCAGAAGGAGCAGAAGAAGAAGAAGAAGAAGAAGAAGAAGAAGAAAATGGCGGCGGGAGAGAAGGAGAGAAGGAGAGAAGGAGCAGCTCCCCTCTCTCGGCGCTCCACGAAGAAACGCAATAAATTCCTTGTTGTTTTATGAAAATTTACAACTTTGTGATACAAGTTTATGAGTGGCCGCGCGCGGGGATTGGCCGACGGGCTGGTCATGTGGACGCGCTTAACGTGAACATGAACTTTTTATGATTTCCCAAGTGGCTATATTGCTGCTGCACTCCGCTCCGGCCCGAGCAGCCGCCTGTTCCTCCCTCGCTCTGCTCGGGGGGCTTCGCGAGGCAGCCGCGCAGAGCCCCGGCTACCGCGAGGACATCGCCGCCCGGCTATAATTAAACGGACTAGTTAATGAGAGGTACTAGTTGCGAGCGTGGATACCGGCACGAGGAGACGTTGACAACAACCCGCCCCCCCTCCCCTCCCACCCCTCTCTTCTCCCCCCTCCACCACCACCACCACCTCCTCCTCCTCCTCCTCCTGCTGCTGCTGCTCTTCCTCCTCCGCTATGGCTCCGCGCTCCGTCTGGTCTCGTGCTGCTGTCTACGCTAAATCGGCGGACCGAGATGGGGACGCGTTCCGCCGCGGTGAGGCGAAGAGGGGGCCGAGCCGCGAGACCAAAAAAATCCCGGAGTTGACCTCGTTATTTTTTTTAATTTTCAATTTGACAGTTTTTATTTCATTTGTTACTTTGTCACCGCGAGGATGATAGGGTCGGCGACGGAGATGTTTTGACGACGGGGTGACAACGGGGAACGCACCCCCCCCCAGCCGCCCGCCTCCAATTCCCTCCTCACCCTCACCTCCTCGCGCCGCCACCCCTCTATCCAATTATCATCATCACCATCCATCCGGTCTACACACGGTGGGGCTGCTCTCGTGCCATTCCGGGGTGCCCCCCGGCTGCCCGCGCGGCGCGCGGGACGCCGAAGTGAGCTGCAGGTGTGTGGGGCTCGTGACGGATTATCAACAAACGGTAAGAGCCATCCATTCACGTTCCTCTCCTCTGGGCAGCCCCGCGCGCTGCCGCTGCTGCTGCATGCGCATTGTTTGAAGGAGCAAAAAAACAAAGCAAACATGTCTAACTGCGGTGCTGTGCGTGATTCGGCCGCTTCTGGTTGATACATTAGAGGTTATAAATGAGGTGAGATTAAAGCGCCTTCCTCGCTGGATTAGGACTCCATGATGAGTTATCCAGATGAATCGGCTCTCTTAAGTGGTGGGATTAGCAGCGGTGGGGGCCATCCATCGGTTAAAACTCGGCTATTTGAGATCCGGAAGATTAGCTCAAGTCTTTTTTTTTTTTTTTTGCACCTAAACCGTTCACAGTGCACGGAAAGAGAGAGAGAGGGGGGGAGGGGGGGGTGCAGACATAGGCTGGCTTTGATGTGAGGGCAGGTGTGCTGGATTTGTCAAATCACAGTTTTAAATCATTCTGTTGTTGAGGACAGGATAGTGTCTGTTTCTTGTGTTCCGTCCTCAGCAGGGAGAGTACATGTAACTTGCAGTTTCTCTCGCTGTCGGTGTTTCTATCTTTCCATTGGTGCTCTTACTCTTGGTGTGTGTGTGTGTGTGTTTTATTGTTTCACTTCCAGATCTCAGTGGAAGAGCTTCCAGGTTCTTTTCAGAAGACTGACAGCGTGTGTGTGTGTGTGTGTGTGTGTGTGTGTGTTAGTGTGTGTGTGTGTACAGACACTGGAATGTTTTTTTTTGTTTTTTTTGGGTCTCTGTCCGTCCAGCCTACTTTTATGACTTTGTTTCCCTTCTCATTTCCTCCCTGCGGCGGGTGGGCTGTTTTTTTTTTTTTCTCTACTAACCGCTAACCGTCCAGGACACCGCCCAACAACCCCCCACCCCCCCATACACACACACACACACACACACAAACACAAACACATCTGAAGGTCTTGTCTGTCTGTCTGTCTGTCTTCTCTTTGGTCTCCAATTTGTTGCTGTCTCAAATATCAAACACCTCCACTGGAGGGAATCCCTTCATCCCAAACACACACACACACACACACACACACACACACTGATACATAGGAAGATATTTTGCCCGAAAATAATTCCTCAGAATCAGGTTCTTTTTTGTATTTTTATTTTATTTTATTATTATTATATATATATATATATATATTTTTTTTTTTTTTTACCATATCTACATTTTAAATAGCTAAAGTTGTAAATGCGCATGCTCGGCTGCAAGTCAGATTGATCTTTTAACTATTCCTTCTCCTCCTGTATTGGATAACATCTCCAAATGCATGGAGGCTGTTAGTTCAGTTAAGGCCACATCGTTACAACTACAATCTATTTTACAGAAATTTCGTACAATGTATTATTATTATTATTATAACTGTGTATTGTTTGCTATTCGACTAGTATTGACTAATACTGACACTTTATGTACCACTTAATGAACTATGTGGAGATTCGTGACAATATGTAGATCCGTAGACAATATATTCTCATAACCAGGAAATCATCTCTGGTCATGCATGACACACATGACACATTTTGGATAGCTCTGGATATCCGCTGCTTGGGAAAATACACTACTACAGTATACCAATCAAAACAAAAACAAAATAAAAACAGTGATCACAAATATAATAGTGAGGCCATTCATCAGTAATAATAGCATTATAAGCCTTAGTTACTTTGTTTCCCATGATATAAAAGCGTATTATTGGCTCGGTATTTCTCTTATGTATCATTTTGGATCGGTCGCACATGCAAGCTGCAACCCCATCACCAGACAACTATGCCAATATTGGACGTTTATAATCCTCACTGTAATATCTGCTTCTAACTCCCCCACGGCTAAGGGATGCTATGCTGTCATGTCAATAGGCTCTTAGCTTTAAGCAATCCGGCTGGTAGTAACTTCGCGTCCCTCTTTATTAAACTGGCCCATATTTGAAACACATTCCTGTGTGTGTGTGTGTGTGTGTGTGTGTGTGTGAGAAAGAGAGAGAGAAAAAAGGGGCCGTAAGAACAAAGGCACGTAAACGCAGCATGACGCCTGCTCAGCTCAGGCACACACTTCAATGTCGGCCTCAATATATTTCTGTTAGATAGAAATATATATATTTAAAAAAAAAAAACAACTTATAAGTACTTCTGCTTAGCAGGGCGAGTCCGCCACTATGAGAAGAATAAACAGATCCAAGTTTGCCAATCTGTGCAGTTCATTTACTGTTGTCGCTGTTTGTAAGTGCATCAAGTGGTTCTTATAGATTAATAGAATAAATAAGGATTTTATGACAATTATTAATATTCTTCATAATTAATAACATGAATCAAAGAAAGAAAGCCAAACAACTAGCTATTAGTCCGCCCATCTGTAGTAGCAGCAGTATGTGTGTGTGTGTGTGTGTGTGTGTGTGTGTGTGCATTAACAGTCACGAGGCATCCTGTCAATGTTTACGCGTTTATTTATATAAATAGGCATTTGTACAACCATATATTATTCACACACGCATGCACATTCATATCACAGAGCACAGATCAATACCAACTCGCAAACGGTGTATATGCATGCATGCATTTTCTGCCAAGTCCTGAGGTCACACAGCCCAGAGGTAATAAAAATAGAAATGTCATTGCCTGTGCAAAAGTGAAATTAAAGCAATGTCACGTATACATACTGCAATATGTCTCGCACACGAGGGCCAGTGTGCAGCCGCAGGAGAAGCTTTAGCAGGAGCGGCGGTCACACTGACACCCCAGCCCCGGGCCGTGCTTCTGCTTCTGCTTCGGCTGCGGCGGCGCTCAGCAGTGAGAACGCCCTGCAGCCCCCCCAACACACACACACACACACACACACACACAAACCCGCTCCTTCAAAAACGCTCTGGTGCCATCTAGCGTCGCGTTGACAACAGTACCAAACAGTCCCAAACAAACACACACACATCCTCAGGGTGATACCCACTCATCAACCTGGCGTCAGTGCTTAATGTCTCTGTCGCAGCTCGAAGGTGTGATGTGCTGTTGGCAGCATGTGCGTGAGTGTGTGTCCGTGTGTGTGTGTCCGTGTGTGTGTGTGTGTGTGTGTGTGTGTGTGTGTGGTCGGTTTTGCATTAGCTGCTGACAAACCGATGATGTGCCCGCGACTTTTGTGCCCTCTTTGGAGTGAAACCAGACCAGACATGACGAGAGGCAGGGAGCGCGCGCCTGTGTGTGTGTGTGTGTGTGCGCGCGCACGCGACCGCGTGGGGGCATGTGTGGGGCGTACAACTTGTCTTTTGTCCCGCTAGTTGTTGGCTTCTTTCTTTGATGTGAACGTAGGGAGAGACAGATTTGTGACATGGAAGGGAGAGAGAGAGAGCAGCTTTTCTCGGTGTCTCTCTCTCCCAGGTTAGGCCTTGCTGCTGTTACACTGTGGTGAATGAGGCGTGGAGAAATCCACACAAATGGGTTCTCTGTGTGTGTGTGTGTGTGTGTGTGTGTGTGTGTGTGTGTGTGTGTGTGTGCGCGCATGTGTGTGTGTTTTGTGAAACAGAATCTTATGTAGAATTTGTGCTGATTGGTCAGGCTGCTGTTTCGGTTGCGTGTGTGCAAACACTATAACTCGTCCTTGCTCTGTGATTTCATCATCTTTACTGGCTCATCTACAGATCTGCTGTGCACCCCTCCCCCCCCCCCCCCCCCAGATATATATGCATCCCTGTGTGTGTGTGTGTGTGATCATTTGCAAGACCCTTGTGGAGGGAAGGCGGGCTATTTAATTTATGATTCCAGCATCATCAGACTTTAATCCGGCATTCAGAGTCAACGTCAGCGCATTAAGATCAGATGGAAAATCAATACCCCCCCCCCCGCCACACACACACACACACACACACCACCTCTCATCTATTTTCTTTTCCACCCGACATCCGAACACCTCAATTGGGATTTTCTGTGTGGTGACATTATGATCGCCGGGACGCTGGTTTCAGAGGGGAATTCCACATTATTATTTATCTGCATATAAACGATTCCAATAAAAGCGCCGCCGCATTCAAAGGAAGCACATTCCTATTGCACTTATAATATTAATGTTAAATTAGAAATACACCGCAGGCTCAGAGGTAATAAGTGAAACTTGGTAACTGAATTCTGGGTATTAACAACATTAAAACTATGGCACTAGTTAGGTCTACACACACATAATTTGTTATACAGTAGGCCCCATATTTAACCTTTATATTATAATTATTATTATAAATAACAGTTAGCTCCAGCGTTCAGGAATAGTAACAATAACACTAATAATACTAATAGCCCTGATGGTGCTGCCACAATTTAATAATAATGATAATAATAATCTAAATTGTATTTATATTTTTAATCGTATTTAAGTTTATTCCGATGAATGATGAATGAAATGAAATAAATGGTTCTAATAGTGTGGGTGTGTAAGGGCGCGCACCTGCACGAGCGCGCGTCCGCCTCTTCCTCACTTCAGCAGAGACTTGGAGAAAAACAAGCGCGCCCTCCCCGTGATGCCGCATTCATCCGCGCGTTAATCTTTAACTGGTCCTGGGGCCCTTTTTTTTTTTTAATGCCGGACGAGGGCTCGCGCCCCACCGGTAACAGTCCGGTGAACTGACCCCAGAGCACGAGCTCATGGTGCCGTGAAGAACGCGGCCAGCCGGCTCGCGCTGCCTGGAAACGATTACTACATTAAAGCAAAAAAAAAAAAAAAAAGCACTAGTGAGGCAGTTTCTTTCAGTTTGTCATTAACTCGCGCAGGAGAGGTCGGTCAACACACACACACACACACACACTTCTTCCTATCCGGTGCATCGAGCCTTACTACTCTAACGGAATGAACATCACGTGTGTGTGTAAACCTTCGACATTGCTGTGAAGAAAACAGAATTGCTTTTACACATTAGACAACAAGCGGATACACTGACAACAAGTCACAGCCTATTCTAAATTCTTTTAAAGTTATTCAACTTTGGAAACGAAAACCACCTTTGAGGATATTTATTATATTAAAAAAAAAACGTATTCACCCGGTGACAACAAAAAAAGGTAGTTTTAGGTAGTTTTGAAATGTTTTTGAACGACTCCCCCATTTTAAACAATCAAAAATACACGGGTTTAAAGATCAACACACGCCAGAAATATAGCCTACACGTTTTCAAATGTTTTGGGAAATCATAGCTGCAATATCAATCCTACCTCCTCCGTCAGCCGGTATAGGAATATCTTTAAAAGAAAAGGAAAAAAAAGAAAAAAAAGGTTTTAGTGTAGTTCTCTCAAATAAAAAAAAAAAAAAAGAAGAAAAAAGTCTAAGTCAATAAAATAAACGGCGAATGTTTGATTTCATAGACCGTTAATTATTTCACCATGCTTGTTAATAATACTGGGTGAAATGCAGGCGATTTGAGCATCGCCGGGGCTGAAATGAACCGCAGATGAACTGTACACTGCCCGTGTGTGTGTGTGTGTGTGTGTGTGTGCGTTCCTCCTGTGCAGCACAGCACATTTGTTCATCTGCTGTTTGCTGCGGGCCTGTTTTTCAGTTCGTCGCCATTCCTCGGACTTTACAAGGAGTCATAAACGGTCATAAAGCCATAAAAGTCCCGAGGTCTCACACGCACGCACACACACACACACACACACACACACACGAGGTGAAGAAAAGCCATAAAGCTATAAAGCAGCAGCCAGACTCCTTCAGTTTTAATTGTCGATAATCTCTGAAGTTTTTCCTCCAGATTCCTGGAGTTCCCTCAGCAGCTCTCGACTGTTTACACTGCAGCGCAATCACAGCCACACCAGTCGGACTATATGGCGGCCTTAAAGCGCACAGCCGTCATGAAAACCTGCCATTTGTAATTATCATCCTGTCCCAACTGAAAACCCGACGCAGTACAAACTCTTGTACATAATGCGGGTCCTTATTAGGCTAGTATTTTCGTAACTGGCGGGAGGCTAATCCTAGAATATCATATCTTTTCACCGACTGAGCACACTGTTCCCATGTCTTCTTCTTCTTCTTCTTCTTCTTCTTCTTCTTCTTCTTCTGCTACTACTAGTTGTAGCCTGGTAAGCTAGTGGTGGTATTGTCGTTGTTGTTGTAGCAGTAGTAGTAGTAGTAGTAAAAGTACACAGTTGGTTCTAGTATTAATTCTCCTATTTCGCCCCCCAAAAAATGTTAATTATTTTAATGTTCCTATAGATTTGAAGTCCAATACGGCGACATGTCGGTCACCTTGCGTCACAAAAGTCGTCGTGTCTTTCTGGAAAACCGCACCCGGTAGACTATGTGTGTAGCGTGCAAATGCTTTGGACACCGGCGTAAAATAAAAATGGCCAACTGCAACAGCGACATGTATCTATCTGCCTGCGAGGCACGCAGCAGCATACAGGGTTCAAGTCTGGCTAAACTCCTAGGCCGCAGCGGCCATGCTAATCTACGGGAGGAAAACACAAACACGGTGACACCGGCGTGAAGGAAAGACGTGACGCTCTCCCTTTTTAAGGTAGGCTGCCATTATCCTTTTATGCGCGCCTCTCTCTCACACACACACACACATATATACACACTGCTGCTTCCAACCGGGCAGACCCCCCCCCCCCTTCCTCCTCCTTTACGTTCAACAAACAGTATCCAGCCTCCGTTTCCGGTCCCGAGTCCTCCTCTCTTCCCGCAGTTCGGTGCGGTTTGCCTGCGCCGCTTCTCCCACCTGCAACGACAGACAAGAGCCCGCTCATTACAACTGGGCCACACAGAGAGCCGGCGTGTGTGGACTACAGTGTGACCATTGCAAGGCAGTCACATGACATCGGAGCTAACCGAAATTAGGTCACACTGTTGCCTTCAAGTTCTGTTGAATGAAGTAGTAACTTCTATAATACCACTAATACTTCTTATTACACGACTGTCACGTCATAAAGTTTCATGTTAGCCCGCAATATGTCATAATCCTGCATTGTGTCACCAGGCTTTTTGCATTTAATCACACTAGAATTCCATCTGGTAACGCTTGATGGTATTAGCTTACACGTGTAGGTCATATAGGATTTAAAACATACTGTAGCCTCCAGTTCAGCAGGCTGGATGTTCTTGGACATCTCAGCCCTCACAGTTGACATACTTATGCAGTTGTATTAAAACTCCATAATGCAAGCGTTGTTAGAAAAACTTGAATCTCATCTGCTGAGGCCTGTCATTAATTTACGCAGCTTGAAAACATTTAATTCAACACATGGTTATGTTTGTTAAACAGCACATCAATCTCCCTGGCTCTAGCTGCTAGATTGGATGAATCTGAATATGTTACTCTTCCGTCAGAAAGGCACATTTACCCTCCAAGGCTGCCAAGCAGGAAGAGCCTACAAGTGATATTATGCCAAAGCCACAATCACATTTAAAAGCGTGCAAATGCATATGGACTGTGTGTGTATATAATAATAGTATTACCGTCCTGTGTGTGTGTGTGTGTGTGTGTCCCAGGCTGTAGGCCATGCCTGTCCTGTCCCGACTGTTAGTGCTCATTAATGATTAAACCACAGTCAGCTCCAGCACAATGCTGCTGCTTCCCGTTCCCACAAGGCAGAGAGGAAACGGAGCGTCCTGCCAAAGGGAGAGGGAGAGGGACATGGAGAGAGAGAGAGAGAGAGAGGGGTCAAAATGAAAGTTAAAAAGAGAGGTTCCCCATCTGTCTGCGTGATCCTGCGCAGAAAGCAAGGAGTCGGGGATTAAAGTTATTATCTGTCTCGCTGCTCTGAACAGTGTTAAAAAAAAAAAAAGAAGAAGAAGAGGGAAGACATGGAGGAATGGACGGGGGCGGGAGGGTAAAGTTAAAGTAAAAATAGAGTCTTTGTCTCTATTTGTCAGTCGGATAGTCTGCAGTTTGGCCATGCAAACAAGCCCGCGCCTGTGGGGGGAAACACAGAGGGAGACTTATTTATGGCTGCGGTTATTTTACGACCTCAGCGACACATATTCCGTTTGTAAGTGCGAATGAAAAGCAGGCCGACTTTTAGACTGTCCCTTTTTCGCCCCCCCCCCCCCCCCCCCCCTTTCTCCTACTTTATGTCTTTAGGAGAAGGAGAAGGGGAAAAGAAAAGCGTACAGTTCTGGAAAGAGAGTATATCAATGATATCAGTGATAATTCTTTCACAATGTTGTAAGTCGAAAAAAAAACAAAATTGTAGCACTTGTCCAAGTGTGTGTGCGTGTGTGTGTGTGTGTGTGTGTGTGTGTGTACAGCCTCTTTACATTTTAGCTTTTTTATTTAATTACAAGACTCATAATTTCGAAAAATATATAACGATTATGCTAAAAGACACTACAATGACGTCCTAATAATAAGAATTAATAACATGTTTATGATGGCAATTTAGCTACCTCTACATATGTGACTATTTTGCTATAGCCTTCGTGTATTTAAGTGTATAGTATCAATAGTAATAGTGAAAAAAAAATGAATACTACTAGTAATATTTTTTTCACCGCGTTTCAATGACCACTTGATTGATGTTTTTAAAAATAATAATCATGTGATACATATTATAGAAACAACCGCTTGAGTTTTTTCAGACTGTATATTTCTTTAAACGTTTAGGTTTTAAATGTGATCAATCGTGATTTTTTAAATTCAATTTCTAAATGTTTATATATATATATATATATATATATAATTACTGATGAATAACATGATGAATTTAGGCCTACTAATTTGTAATTATTATTATCAACTCATTGCTGGATGGGTTAGTGATAAGCTCTAATATATGACAAAGTGAGTTTTCTTTTCTTTCTCAAGTCTGCAGTATGTGTCTTTTAGGCTAAATGTAGGCTGTATAAATATATTCCACTTGAATACATATGCCCCCCCCCCCCCCCCCCCCTCCTCCCCCCATGGAAAGAGTTTCAGGCGCGAGGCTGTAATCAGTGTCAAGAAAAACGCGAGAAACTCGGAGACCTGCTTCCTTTCTTCTTCTCCTTTTACATTTCCAGCCCAATCAGTGTCACAGAAGAAGAAATAATAATTCACCGCGCGCTGATCATACCGAGTCAACAACCGCTGGAGCACGTCCACCGACGTCACAGCCCGGCCCGAGCGCACGCAAGTGTCCCATTAGTGCGAGCAGAGCACGGGGGCCAGAGAGCGGCGTCGCCCAGGTCGTCTTCCGTCGATGAAACATTAACAGCGATCAAATTATGTTCCGAAAATCCCTGCCAGATTATCAATTACTCCTCCGGTGGAGAAAATAACCGCGATGAAACAGCCTGCGGTAAGAACACACACGCGCGCGCACACACATTGACCGGGGCGGGGGTATAAATCTACCCACCGACCCAAATATACCAATGTTAAGTGTACAAACACCTCTATTATAGAGGCGCGTAGCCCACATCATATTGTGGGCTAACTCACATCCCCGCTGCGCACACACACACACACACACACACACACACACACACTCGTGCGCGCGCTCCCGGCTGTGATTTACGCTCTTCAAATTCATTTTAATGCGGTCGGTATTATCTGCAAAGCGCCGGGAATATGTTTTATTATTCGGTTGCCTCTGGTGGTGCAGCAGCACCCCCCCCCCCCACACACACACCCCTCGGGGAGGGCGCGCGTGCGTGTGTGTGTGTGAGAGCTGCTGGGTTTTATGGCTCCAACAACAGACGGAGGAAGACACACGGGGAGAGAAAGAATCAATTTAACGCGCGGAGGATTCCGGTGTGATTGCGCAATCTCACCGGGAACCGGAGGAAGATTAGAAAGAGAGATTGAATGAGAATTAGAACGAGAGAAAGGGAGTGGGAGATTGAAGAAGGGAAATAGGAAAGGGGAGAGGTGGTGGTGGAGGGGGGGGGGGCGGTTGGTCGCGGTACAGTTCCCAGACCCCCCCCCCCCCCCCCCGTCTTCCTCCTCTTCTTCCTCTCTCCAACGAAAGGAAAAGGGGCGAACGAATGCCAGACACGGAAGCTTCCCATTGGTCAGCCTGAGGTCAGCTGGTCTCTGCGCCCCCCCCCCCTCCTTATACCCCTCCTCACCCCATCCCGTCTGCTCAGCACCGAAACACACACAGACTCTCTCCCTTGTTCTCCCCCCTGCTCTCTCTCTCTCTCTCTCTCTGTCCCACACTGGCATTCAGCCACCCAGATACCCCCCCCCCCTCCCTCCCCTCCTCTCACCCTCACCCTCCTCACCCCCTCCTCCCAATCTGCGATAAACTAAGTGATAGCAGCAGCCCGTCGGACTGTCGGCTATAAAACACAACAAATCATAAAGTGCAGGCAGGGGAAGGCAGAGGAAGGAGGACGGGAGGGAGAACCGTTAGCCGTTAGCCGTTAGCCTCCTTCTACTCCTCCTTCTGCTTCATCGCGTGAACGTTGTTGTTGTGTTTGTTCCGTGCCCTCCTGTCCTCCCCTCTCCTCCTCCTTCTCCTTCTCCTTCTTCTTCTCCTTCTCCTCTCTTCTCTTCCTTCTTCTCCTTTACACTTTCTCCCGATGAGTTCCTATTTTGTCAACTCCTCTTTCCCGGTGACGCTACCGGGAACGGGTGGAGGCGGGCAGGCGGCGGAGTCGTTCCTGGGTCAGATCCCGCTCTACTCGTCGGGATACGCCGCCGACCACCCGCTCAGGCACTACCCGGCAGCAGCCGTTACCGCCGCCGCCGCAGTGGCTTACGGCGCGAGCGGCGGCGGCGTTCACCAGGACAAACCGTACTCGGCGTCCACCTACTACCAGCAAGCGGCGAACGGAGCGTACGGCGGGCACCGGGCGGCGGTAGCGGCGGCGGGGGTCGGTGTAGGGGGCGCGACCGGAGCCGGCGCCTGCGACTACGCCACGGCGGCGGCGGCAGCGGCGGCTGCGGCGGCGGCCACGAGCTTCTACCGGGACAAGGAGCACCCGTGCAGCCTGGAAGAGCACCAGCTCGCGCTGACCCAGGACGGCATGCACCGTAAAACGGAGTGCGCGGGACTGAGTGGGAAACTGCTGTTCGGAGAAACGATGGACGACAAACAATCGTCAGCCCCCATTTATCCGTGGATGCAGCGGATGAACGCCTGCAACGGTGAGTGTCTTCTCCTCCTTCCTCTTCTTCCTTTTCCCCCTCTTTCTTGCACCGGCCTGTTTTATGATCCCCGTCATAAAACTGACGTTTGCTTCCTCCTTTACTTTCTCCCTTTTCCCTCCTCCTCCTCCTCCTCCTCCTCCTCTCCCAGTAGCTTCTTTACGATCCCCGTTTGTCGGCCTGTCAGTCAGTCATGTGCTCGGTATTTTATTGTCCGTCATAAACCGGGTTTGTTTGGGTTCCAGATCCTGTTACTGTATGTGACCTGCTGACCGACGCTGCTACCGAGCAGAGGGGGGGGGAGGACGATGGGGGTGGGGGGGTTGGGGGGGGGGGGGGGTTGTGGAGGAAAGTTGAGAGGAAAAACCTGTCAGAGAGTGTTGTGGATGAAAACAAGGAGCAGATAGATAGAAAGATAGATAAGGCAAAGAGGAAACTAAAAGCATGCAGTCTCTACTAGTCACTTGTCTAGTTCGAGCTGCCTTCCTTTTATTTGAAATGTTCAACTTTGTTTTTCTGCCTTTGGGCAGGAACAAAAATGCTTTTTTTAAAAAGTAGTTAAAAAGTAGAACATTGTCTTTATTCTTTTTACAAACTTTTTTTTTTTTTTCAAATATAGGCCTTCTGATAAATGAAGAATGGCATCGCAGCTCTGGTGAGCCCTGCTTCCCCTCTGTTGTCCTATGTGGCACCGGTGCTGTCGACCTTGTACCGCGGGGACGCCGTTACGCGCAGCTTATTCATAACCGAACAGATTAGATATTGGACTTCCAATCAAAGCCTGCAAATGCTGCCAAAAGTTCGGTGAGAAAGTGAGACACTGCAGGGTCAGCTTAAGCGGGGGGTGGCGAGTTTGAGGATGATTAGATTCATTTGAATGCCAACCAAAATAAGCAGACGTCCGTCCTGTTTTACGCTGCCGTGTGAATTAAACCGAAGTATGCAATTATTTTATGCGAGCCACTGCGCCGCAAACCCGGGTGTCTTTGTGTAACAAGAGGGTGGGTGGGTGGGTAGAACGGCCTGTTGAGAGTGAAGAGAGTAATGGTGGATGATGCAGAGGCTGCCGTGGTACAAAAGCCCTGCAGGACACTCCGAGTTATGACAGATGAGGTGGAAACAGGCTCCGCCGCGAAGAAATATATGAAGAGTAAAGCGCGATCGCGGGCGATAAATGACAGTTGAAGATGTAAATGGCAGCTGGAGAGAGAGAGAGAGTGAGAGAGAGAGAGAGAGAACAGGGTGGCACAGAAACCCCCTGAGTGCCCCCTCTATAATCCATTAAAAAAAGAGTGTATTTATGGATATTTAGATTTAGATATGCGCCCTGAGCAGCGTGCGGTTTTTCCCCATCCATGCTCGAGATCGATACACGGAATCTGACGCCGCTGCGCTGACAACATGGCGATTTGTTTACCACCGGGGGCCAAAATACAGTTAGTGAGGATCAGAGGCTAAAGCCCGGGGAGCTAACAGCCTTCTCACCGGGGGGAATACCGCCTGAAATGTTATGCTGACTGTTATTTTTATTTTTATCATTATTATTATTATTATTATTGTGAGTGTGGGCCGCAGAACTGGAACAACGAGCCTTTTCTCCTCCGCTGAATAACGCCATTCACCAGCAGCGACACTAAAGCCTCTTTTATTTTCTGGTGTTAAACAGGCCCAAATTAGGTTGTATTCTTTTATTCTTTTATATTATCTTTTATTATTTTGGTTCCGCATAAAATCAGCTCTACATATTTCTCTAATGTTCTCTACTCAGGCTCAACTGAAGTGATGCTAAAAAAAAAAGGAAATTAAAATAAAAAAAGATTAGACATGGGCTCTAACGGGGGCAAAGCAAACGCGCACTTGTAGAAGGACACCAGAGACACTTATTGACAAGGGTGGGGGGTCTTTCCTCCTCTCTAAGGGATTCAACTTTAACTTTATTGATCCCCAATTGTCAGGTGGGGAGCAGAATACATTTTGTTATTATTAACAACAGCTATTAAAGGTATGCAGTGGTTTAGAATAGACTAGAATGAGGCCCAAGCAGTCCCTGAAGGTGTCATCAGGTGCAGCCCGTGTGTTACTGCTTCGGTTGAAATGTAACCGCCTCTCCCTGTCTCCCCCCCTCTCTAAGGGACCTTCGGCAGCCCCGGCAGGCGCGGGCGGCAGACGTACACGCGCTACCAGACGCTCGAGCTGGAGAAGGAGTTCCACTTCAACCGGTACCTCACGCGGCGGCGGCGGATCGAGATCGCGCACGCGCTCTGCCTGACGGAGCGGCAGATCAAGATCTGGTTCCAGAACCGGCGGATGAAGTGGAAGAAGGAGAACAAGCTGATCAACTCCTCGTCTTCCTCCTCCTCGTCCTCCTCGTCCTCCACGGTGAACGGCGCGGAGGAAGAGGAGAAACGGACGGAGTGAAAGAGGAGAGACAAACTGGTGTAAGACACATAAAAGAGGAAGAGGAGGATGGAAGAAAAGACGCGATGGTCAATCCCTTCCCCTCCCCGTCTCAAAGTCCGTCCAGACGTTTGACTGGCGTGAAAACTCTGGGAAAAAAGTAGCCTACATTTAATTTTTTATTCTTATTTTGTACCGGAGCAGGGGGTTATACATGTACTAGAGAAGGAAGAGGGAGAAGATGGATCCCTTTTTTTTTATCATTATTTTGATCCCTCTAATATCGCCACCCACCAAAAAAAAGAAAAAAAAAAGGCTGTGCTTGCCTCCCTGTGGGGTCTGAAAAATTGGGGAATAATTTGTAAAAGACCCCTTGAGGAGGAACCGCGTGACTGTGGAAAGACCAGACGAAATTGAGAAATACATGGAGAAAAAGAAAAGACAAACAAGGACATACAACAGAGAGAGAGAGGTGGGGGGGGGGGGCAGGGCTGTGGTGTATTTAAAAAATACAATAAATAAGTAACCCGCCACCCAACTGTGACAAAGGCAAAGAATTTCTTCTTGCATTCCAAGAAAACCACCGAACTTCTTATTCTACTTAGTTATTATTGTCAAATGTACTTCCTGTCTGGCAGGCACTTCTTTTTAAAGCTTTAGGACCCCCCCCCCCCATACCCACTACGATGATCTTTTTTTTTTCGGATTTTGTAAACGTGCTGTGTGTATTATACCTTCAATTAAACACGCTCATACACTCAACAATGCGGGGAGGACAAGCAATCGGAGGAGCGTGTGTATGTCATATGGTGTTCATATTTAAACTGTATAGAAATAAGCAGGGGGTGGGGGGTGGGAGGAAGGAAGAAAATCACCTTGTATGATTAAAATAATGTAAAGGCGGGGAGGGGGGGGGGTAATTTAACCTTTCCAGCTGTTTTACTTTTCCAATATTAGAGGGGGCGCGTGGGGAGGGGGTGTTAACCTACTGATGATGTTATTCTCCAAACTACCTAAAAACGTTCAGGAAAGTGTATATTTTATGGATTTTTACATTGTTTGTTTATGTTAGTGTTTTTGTCAAGTACTACGTATACTACCTATGAGAAATGTTCAATAAAATGTAAAGAAATGTATGGAGAGAGGTTCTTTTTTTGGTGGGGGGGGGGGGGGGGGGGCTTGATAAATGACTCATTAATAAATTAGGAGAAAACAGTGACATTTTCGTCGAGGATCTAAAAGTGAGCGCTGGGACGCACAAGCAGGTTTATTTGGTGATTTAGTGGCCTCCTTACACAGCGCGCGGAGAGGATCGTAAACCTTTTTAGCCTCTTGAAACACGCACGCACATATTTACGGCGCGCGGGGGCCGGGAAAAAAAAAAAGAAAGCGCACGCGGCGGTCCGGAGGGGAAGTGACATGGGGCGCGAGCTGCTGTTGCTGCTGCTGCTGCTGCTGCTGATGTTGTTGATGATGATGATGATGATGTTGATGATGGCGGCCTAAACTTAATTAATGACCAGACCGAGGTAGAGAAAGTTGACCCGTCCTCGAGCCGGCCGGCCAGACACGTCACACACACACACACACACACACACACACACACACACACACTTCACCCAGACAAAGTGGACAATGTCCTCGTGACCCTTTGAACTCTTGCTTGTCCCCTGAGTGACCGGCGCGCGGGTTCACCCTCCCGGCTAGCAGTGGCCTGGGCCTCTCAGTGATGCACGCGCGTGGACACAAACTTTCTCTTTCTTGTTTTTTTCATCAGCTTATCATAAAAATAATGCTTTAACGTGCGTGTTATATTCATTACACTGCGCTAATGAAGGCGACTAATAAGAATGAATATAATGTATCACAACACTCATAATCAGTTTGTGTGATCTAAATGTGTTATATATATGAATTATATAACCACATTATTTATGCGACAGTGTCACTGTCATGCATGTATTATTAGGTTTTATTATTGTTGTTGTTGTTGTTGTTGTTGTTATTATTATTATCATTACATGTGCCTATTGGAGAAACTCGCATCTGCTGTAAACGTCCAGCTCACTGAATGCTTACCCCACTTGTTGTCTTGACTACGTTGAGTTGGGAGTATATGGGCATATTAAGTTTGCAATATATATATATATATATATATATATATGGCATGGGTCGTCAGTGAATATTTAATACCACACCGAGGAAATAAAATATGTTCCGCAGTCCTTCGCGTAAAGGAGGCAGTAAAGTTCAGGATTAATATCATTTAATTGAGAGCAATGAGCAGAAGAAAGAAAAAGGCTCGCCATCAGAGTGTTATTTGGCCGCGTGAAGGCGGAGGTTAGCGTGTGGCCTTCTTCTTCTTCTTCTTCTTCTTCTTCTTCTTCTTCTTCTTCTTCGGCTCAGGCCGCGCCAGGGGTTGGCGGTTCGATTCCCACGGTGAGGGCGAACTGCACGCTGGCAGATGCACCTAAAGACGGTGGGAATGGTTTTGGCTGGGGGCAAAGAATGTTACGGATCTTCATTTTCTCTGCGCTTTCTATCCGCCACTTGAGCTCTCCTCATAATCCAAATGTGAAGCTTTAAAGGGTCTTTGCTTTCGCGCCACGACTTCCCGAGTCGATTCGGTCGAGAGTTTGAAACTTTAGACCATGAGACAGAATCTGCCACGCTTTCAGCTTCAAGTTAAATATGAAAATCCTCAATAACTGGAGCATCTTGACGGCTTCCAAAAACATCTGCGCGCTGCTTGAAACGAGGATTAAAGCGCTCGGGTGATCACAATGAGCACAATGAGCTCATATTTGTGCACTACATGTGAGAACGTCAGCTGTGCGGTGGATGATTTGATCCACAAACAATCTGGAAGATGCAGGAGGGGTGCAAAAAATAGGGTTATAATGCGTACAATTAAATGCTGTGTTCTATGCTAAAAAAAAAATAAATCTTCTATGCTGATGTGAAACAGCGGAATTTGTTTGGACCAAAATGGTCAGCGAGCTGTTTCCCAACACAAATATCCAGTGTGATGGTGGAAGTCTATATATATATATATATATATATATACACGAGGAGAGTCTGTTCAGGAGTGTGTGCCAACTGGGTCAGTGTCCCCTGCAGCCTTCCAGGCACACTTTGGGTTCTGTGCTTTTCAGCCCCCCTCGGCCCGCTTTCATGCCTGCAGTGGGCTGATTTAGTGTCAGAATCAGAAACCCCTAGTGGGTAAAATAACGAATCTAATCTCTCTCTGCTTTGTGCAATTTTTTTTTTCTTTGCCTGTTGGAAGTTGTTTTTTCATTCCGCCTGGTTACTTTTGGAATAGTCGAGATGATTTCCATTCCGACTGCTGGTCCCTCTTGCCGACTGCTCAGTGTGAGAGCAGCTGAGTGTCTGAAATGTGGCCTGAAACTGCACACACACACACACACACACACAGGGTGCATCCATTTGTATTATTTCACACACAAAAATCTGGAATTCTTCATCTGGCCGTGTGCCGCATGCATGCACGTGTGTGTGTCAGAGTTACAACGAAACACACACCCGAGTGCCTATTGAGGCCTACTGCAAACACACACACACACACACACACACACACACACACACACACACACACACACACACACTCACACACACTCACAGGCACCCTGGCTGAAATGCATCCCAACCCGGGGAATCAACAAATCATAAATCAGCAGATTTCCATCCAGTGTGGACGTCACAGATCAGGTTTAACATTCCTCCTCTTGCAGCTGGAAGGGAGGCTGCGGGGAGAGAGGGGGGGGGGGGGGGAGAGGGGGGGGGGGGGGACAGGCAGACAGAAAGAAAGAAAGAAAGAAGCACAGTAGTCGGCCAAATAAGATTTCCAGGCCTTCACACAGCATTTGTGTGAGAATGTGGCTGTGTGCCTCAGTTGTTTTAGGTGAAAGCTACGGCTGTGTTTCTGGCTCATATGCAAAGAGGGAGCTCTATATATGCAATATTGAATAAAGTCACCGCGTTGAACTTGGCCGGGGAGGCCACTCGTTTGTGTTTAAGGTGGACGATTGGGTCGAGATGATAGATTGATGATGTGATTTGGCGCTATATAAATACAAGAAGATTGGGATAAATATTGGTGATATTAAAGACATTTAATGTACATGCATACGTGTCTTTTTGTCCCCTGTCTCTCTGTCTGTGATTGCTTCAGGGAGCAATTCACGCGGCCCTTCATTGCGTCACTGTGTCTTGTCACGGCTGTCATGGTGCCACAGAAGTGCATCATGCGGCGTAGTAGAAGTATTATTATTGTTATGTTTTAGCCATATTGGTATTAGTTATTAGCAGTAATAGTGGTGTTGTTATTGACGTGGCTCTATTTTTCCATGTAGGCCCATGTGCGGAGGGGAAAAGCCGAACTCTCCACAGAAGGCTGCGTTATTGGTTTTGTCTGCGCGTGTTCCATATTCCATTATGATCGGGTTATTTGTTGGGGTTTACGCGCACCGGCTCCTCATTTGCAGCCCAAGCAAAGGTCAATCAACAGGCCTGAGTGATGAAACACACACACACACACACGCATACATTCACAAGGAGGGCGAGAATATTCTATAACAGCTCTCTAAGACCCCCCCCCCCCCCCCCCTCTCTCTCTCTCTTCTCCTCTTTCTGTCTCTCTTTTTTTTTTAAAACCGGTGCAATAAATTATGTCTGCAGTAGGTGGCGCTCTGAGCTCGCCCCCGGCGCCTCCAGTAGCAGCAGGATGAAGGGTGAGGGAGAGAGAGAGAGAGAGAGGGAGAGAGAGAGAGAGAGAGAGAGAGAGAGGGAGGGAGAGAGAGAGAGAGAGAGAGAGAGAGGGAGGGAGAGAGAGCTTCCCCCGCCCACCCCTTCATCATTAGAAACCTCAGAGCATGAATTACCTCTCCAAAGTCATCGGCGAGAATTTACGACTGGTCAACAAAAGCACGTGACCGCCCCCCCCTCTCCCTCCTCCTCCTCTCTGTCTCTCTCTCTCTCCTCCCTCACCTCACCCCTCACCTCCCCCATCACACACACACACACACACCCCTCAATCCAACACACTCACACTCACACACACACACACACACTACCCCACCCCCATATTTGGACGGCGCATACATAGCTAAAAACGAAGTACAGTGCAACGCCATAATTCACTAATACATCATAAATCGTTGAAAGTACCCGCGTTATAACGACCAAGAGAAATCTAACAAATCAAGCGCCCCTTAGTACTCAACTGTAAGCCTGCAACTCTCTAAAACAACCTAAATGAGCTCTTACTTTGTAAACTCGTTCTCGGGGCGCTACCCAAATGGCCCCGACTATCAACTGCTAAATTATGGAGCCAGCAGCGGCGCAATGAACGGCGGGACGTACAGGGACTCTTCGTCCGCCACCATGCACCATGCGACGGGCTCTTACGGCTACAGCTACAATGGCATGGACCTGACCGTCACTAACCGTGGAGGGGGGAGCAGCGGCGCCGCCAACACCGGAGGACACTACGGGGGCGGCTCGGCCGTCGGGGACTCCCTGGGCTTCGGCTCCCCGGCCCCGGAGAGGGGCTTCAGACAGCCGTCCAGCTGCTCCCTCGCCTCTGCGGCGGACTCCCTCCTGTCACACGGCGGTGGAGACACCAAGCTGGGCGCCCAGAGCTCGTCTCCCCGCTCGGAGCAACCAGGAAGCGGCAATCTCAGCTCTCCAAACCTGTCCTCCAACTCCTCCGGCGGCGCCGCCGCCGCCGCCGGCGGCTGCAGCACGACGCAGCGCTTCACGGAGCTGGACGACGCGTCGCCAGAGACCGAGGAGTTGCAACACAACCCGGACGGCAGCAACCCGCCGCCCAGGATCGGGCACCCGCACACCGTACAGAAGCAGGAGGGCGGCCCGGCGGGATCAGCCGCTGGCGGCACGGCGGGCAGCGAGGCTCAGTCACCACAGATATTCCCCTGGATGAGAAAGCTGCACATTAGCCATGGTACATGCCGCTCTTGTGTTTACAGCTTATTAGCTCTGTATCATAGAAGTTCCAGGGCGATAATATTCATAACGCTGCCTCGTTAGATTGTCGCCGGTATGTTTTGGACACAGTGGGGTCGGTGACAGTTTCGCGCTTGTGGAAGCTACACGGGGGAGCCACGGCGCCCTGTGCCTCTTTGTACACACACTAAAGATCCAGCAGACTTATTGCCGCTTTGATTTGAGCTGACTAAAACTGGCTGCTGGAGAATAGCAGAGAGACACGCATTTAGCCACGGTTCCTTGTCTTTGCCCGCACCCCACCAAGCCTTTTTTTTTTTGTTCCTAATGCGTCAATTTAATATTTTCATGTGGCTGTCAGAAAGCAAGTCAGCGAGGTGTTTGAACCCCCCAGTAAAGCAGATCTTTTATTGTGTGCGTCTTGCTCTCATGCAGATGAAGAGTCATGCGGATAGTTCAGTATTTGTGTATTGTTTTTAACTTGTTTAGAAATTTGGGAATAACTAAACAGCACAGCTGGACACCCTCTGGTTAACCAGCTGAAGTTATGTATTAGCGTGTTTTCTCAGTGCACCAGGGTGCAATTCGTTTTGGGTCCCCCCCCCCCCACACACACACCCCCCTGTTGATGCTAGGGACGCCGGATGGTTGCCCCGCTCTTTCTTTTCCCCCTCTTTTTTCTTTCTTTCTTTCTTTTTTTTTTTATTTTAGCAAATTCCACAAAAGCGTCATAAATCTGTCAGGGGAGAAGCAAAACCGGGGCAGCGAAGCCCAACAACAGGCTGAGGAGCGCGCAGACATAGCCGGGGTGAGAGAGAAAAGGAGAGGGGTGTGGGGGGGAAGCAAAAGAAAGAGAGGCCAGGAAGGCTTTGGAGGCTGTTGCTCCTTTGAAAAGTGTAGCTTTATTACGTGTGGGAACTTTATTAGGGAGGTGAGGCAGAGGACGGGGCAATAAAACCCTGAAGGGAGCTAGAGGGAGTGAAAAAGGGGTGTGTGTGTGTGTGTGTGGGGTGGGGGGGTGATGGTGAAGAGGCTGGTTAAAAAGGAAAACAGTAATGTGACAAATAAAAGCAGATCTTTTGGCGCAGGCCGTGGAGTGGAAGCGGCAGACATATAAATGTGCCAAGAAAGACTGCTGTCAGAACAGTTTCACCCGCTGCTGTTGTGCCTTTTACGCACGTTTAAATTCTGACAAAACTGCGGGTGAGGTCAGCCCCCCCCCCCCCCTGTATCGTGTGTTTGTGCGTGGAGGTAAAGTTGGGAGGGGGGTGGACACAATGATATCAACACCTGTAGCTACAGTGTGGGAGACTCCAATGCAGCAAACCCTGTGTATTGTTGCAAGGTGTTCATGGTATTTTGTCCACCTACCTAATGTGTGCATTTCTACATGATCCCCCGTTTATGTGCACGTGTTGGTGCATCCAAACACGCCCCCCCCCCCACCCCCCCAACACCCTAACAGCCTTTTGTTCGCTCCAAACCCTCAGATATGACGGGCCCGGACGGGAAACGGGCGCGGACGGCGTACACGCGCTACCAGACGCTGGAGCTGGAGAAGGAGTTCCACTTCAACCGGTACCTCACGCGGCGGCGGCGGATCGAGATCGCGCACGCGCTCTGCCTCACGGAGCGGCAGATCAAGATCTGGTTCCAGAACCGGCGGATGAAGTGGAAGAAGGACAACAAGCTGAAAGGCATGAGCCTCGCCACCGCCGCCGGCAGCGCCTTCCAGCCCTAGAAACGAACCCAGTGCAAACGCGTCCATCTCCCCTTTTTTGGAAAGGTGTGCAGGGCCGGGCTTCCCAGGAGGAGAACGAGAGACACACAAACACACACACACAAGAAAAAAAATGAAGTAAAACAGACGAAGCCGGCAGGAAAACGGAGCAACAACAACAAAAAAAAAAAAAAGGAGACGGCGATGAAGAAACATGTGTATAACAAACAGATTCCAGATCTAGATTTAAAACAAACAAAAAACAAACACTTCCTATCATCAACTGAGTACTGTACAGCAGCACAGCACTTTTTATTATTATTATTATTATTATTATTATTATTATTTGTTCGGCATGTTGGTCTTTGGTGTTTTAGAGCAACGTTAAAAAAAAATAAAAAAAATAAGGTGGTACTTGCTCTTGTAAAAAAAAAAGAGAAAAAAAAGAACTTAGTGTTCCTGTATGTTGTCGTCGTTGTTAAAGCCGAGTCGAGATGAGGAAAGGATGAATAATGCTACCTAACCACGTTTCTACCTATGCGTCCTACCTGACAACCTTGCTACCTATACCCGTTGTTCAGTGTCTGAGTATCGTTCTGTGTGTGTGTGTGTGTGTGTGTGTGTGTTGTGATTGACGAAGTGCTTTCTAGAGAAGTTCGCATGTGAGCTCTCGTTGTAAGTTATTTACAGCCCCCACCTTCCTCTCTCTCTCTCTCTCTCTCTGTCAGTCACTTGCCATTCAAATCTGCACCTATTTTTATTGAGGAAGCAGGGAAGGTGTGTGTGTGTGTGTGTGTGTGTGTGTGCGTGTGTGTGTGTGTTTGTCCAAAAAACAAACCAGCCCTGCCTACATCTCCGCATCCATCCATGACGTTGTGTATAGCTCTCTTATTCAAAAACAAAAACAAAAACCAACAAAAAAACGTGTAACTGTATATTATTGTTATTATTATTGTAATTATTGGATCCATGTGTCAGAAAGGATGTACATAGATATATATTGACATTTTTAAATGTGACCAGTTGGCTATTTGTGGTTGCAGCGTGTGAGTGAGTGCGTGCGTGCGTGTGTGAGAGCGCGCGTGTGAGAGAGAAAACGGGTGGCTGCCGTGCTGTGAGGCCTGTAAGCTTTTCTGCCAATGAGCTTTTTGTATTTGTTTGTAACTTGGAGTAAAAAAAAAAAAGAAAAAAAGAAACAACAACAACAACAATAAAGTTCCTCATACTCATCGAAACTCTGACAGACTCCAAACCAAGCTGCTCGTGTACCAAACTGTCGCACAAATGGCTCAGCGTGTGGGGGGTGGAGGGGGGGGGGGGGTTGAAAACCGTGACGTGTACACCGGCCTTGGCGCAGCGCCCTCGGGCCGGACAACTGGTTTAGACAAATCAACCGGGAACGTTTGCGCTCGTTGCCGGTATGAATCTCTCGTGTTTCATATGCAAATCTGACGACATGGGGTCGTATTGTGAAGTCTATCTGGCCGAGAAAATCTCCCGGGATAGTGTGGTTTGATCCGGGCTAACTGTCTGACCAGTTCCGAGACCGGTTGTTCGAACTGCGTCACGCGTAAAGACGCGCCACACCGAAAACAGCCGTCCGGAGGCTTTGCCGTCTGTTTCAGGCCTCGCTTTAACCCTGAACGCCACATTTTCAAGGCGACAAAGGCTCCTGGAAGTTCGCAGCATCACTGCGCCGTGTTCATCAATCACTAAACATGCTGCAGAAAACACACACACACACACACACACACACACACACAGAACAGACAGCGCACAGGCCAATTTTCATCCCTGCTGACCAAGCCTGACAAGACAACAAACTGCCCGCACTGGACAAATTGGTCACTTTTCTCTAAACGGCCTCCCCTTTTTCCGTCCTAACGGAGGCCACTCCCGGGCAAATTAGGTTACCCTCTCCCGGTTTCCAACTGTAAACAACCAACTGAACTTTTAAACTCACCGACTGATGCCGCTGCGACGTCCCTGCTCACGCACGGTTTCTATCTCTGAGCTGACGTGGGTTGTGTGTGGTGGGGTGAGGTGATGGTGGTGGTGGTGGTGGTGGACGAGGTCCGGCTCCGAGTCTCATCTGGACACAACCGCTATCTCCTGTCTCCTCTGTGTGTGTACGCGTGTTGAGATATATATATATATATATATATGTTTTAAAGCTAACCCCCTTCTGCTTTGGGCCAAACTACATACGAAAAAAAAAGAAGGCAGCGTTGACATTTACATGTCAAACGGATGAGGGTTTTTATCTCCAAGTTGGGTCGTAAAGATCAGGCCTGCCCTCAGACTGTTACCTCTCACTGGCTCTCCTCTGGTCACGTGGGGTCCATAAAGTTAGTTTTATGGTTTTGGGGAGTTGACAATGTACTATATATTTCACATTCTAGAAAGCAAGTGACGGTTTAACGGCTTCGCGGGGATCCTAAAGGGGTCAGTAAAGTAGAGACAGAGCGGGAGAGGGAGGGAGAGAGAGTGTGTGTGTGTGTGTGTGTGAGTGAGAGAGAGAGAGCAGGCCACTACTACCGGCCGCTGTTCCTGCTCCGGTTCACACGCGGAGCCCGGCGAGGAGCTCCGGGTCTGTGCCCCAGCTCTGGACGCTGGGAAAACCCGGTAGAGAGAAAGAGCCAGGACAGCACAGTAAGTAATGTTTGAAGGCTGCCTGTAAGTGGGGGCTAAGTGGAGAGGGGTGGGGAGGGGAGTGGTAAAGGGAGAAAGAGAGAGAGAGAGAGAGCGAGCTATGTAATTATCATGTCACTCATTCACTCTGTAGTGCTGCTGTATTAACGCGCTCGCTGAGTGCAGCGAAGCTCCGGTGTGTTTAAGATATTTGAGATCCGTTGTGGCGGCTGGTCCGGACAGTGAGAGGCGGTGGTGGCGTCACAGATGGAGTGAGATGCTGCGCGTGTGCGTGTGCGTGTGTGTGTGTGTGTTGTCTGGCGCCCAATATACATATATATGTATATTTCTATATGTGTGTGTACGCGTGCGTAATGGTGGCGCACAGGCACGCAGGGTACTTGTTGTATGCGGATCACAGAGTGGTTTACATCCGCACGGTGGTTGTGTGTATCCGTGTGTGCCGTGCGTGTACGCGTGCAACACGCTAAACTTTAACGAAAGTGTCGGAGCTGTTAGAACGGAGAGTGCGTAAGGACTACTTCGCGTGGTTAGGGCTAGATCTGACCCAGAAACAACTGTGTGTTGCTGTTTGCTTGATTTTTGAAGGCGTGGAACTGATCTGACTCATGCCCCCCCCCCCCCATATATGAAATATATGACAGTCACGTTGTGAGGTGAGATTCAGATTTCCTTCCTGATGGCATTTAAAGCAGCATTTTTGGAACGGATACGCTTCATGTTGCTGTGCACTTTTACGCACGGCCATCGTGTGCGTAAAAACGGTTTCAATAAAGGACTGAGAGCTGGGAAAATATGAACCACGGAGTAAACGGACGAGGGCACACACGCCCGTGGTGATGTGCGTCCTTGGGTAAAAGAAAATCTTTGTCTGCCCCCCCGCCCTTGTATTTCCCAGGCAGGATGGGTGTGAGTGAAAAAGTGCCGTGGACACAAACATTCCCAAGGCTCACCATCAGAGAGTCCTGGCAGGTTATTTTACACCAGAGCTTTGGCCTGTTGTTTGACTCTCTGAACACACACACACACATTGTATATGTGCTCAACTCAGGCCGCTTTTTGCTGGAGAGAAGCTTGTAAATCAACTCAAACTTCCACCAGATGCCAGAGCTTTCGCGTTAACCCCCACACAGGGAAACCTTCCATGAAATTACCGAATTTCAGGACTAAATTTAAGACATGTTGTTGTCTCGAAAGGCTTTAAGTGCTACTGACATTTTGTCAGTAGCGGGTTCCCCCCCCCTCACCCCCACTGAACCGTGTATTAGTGGAACAGTTTATTCGAGCAGGACACCCGCATAATACGTGGAAAAATGCGCCGATGACCCGCGAGCACCGCACACCGATCACCTCTTATTAATGAGGAATGAAAACGCGTGACAGACAGGAAAGCATCTTCTCCTCCTTAACATCAGCGACACCAGAACTCTTCATTAACAGCCTCCGGCTCAGATTTTGTTTGAAATAGCGCACGCGAATGAAACCAGTTCGGGCACGCGGGGCCGACTGGACAGTATTAAATATTAATGGCGCGCTAATGGCCTAAGTGATACCACTGAGGCCAGCACGTGAAACCAAAACAAAACACACACACACACACAACCTAATGGACTTCTATGATGCAACAGTTACGCCACGCCACTCACTAATACGCCAGTGAAACTCCTACTAATAAATGTATTAATACAACAAACAGGATAATACTCGTGTCTCTAATAATGGGACACGTGAGAGGATGTAAAGCCTCATTTATCCCGCGCGCAATCCGCCGTAAACCGCATTGAAACACAAAATAAAAGCACAGCAACTTAATCCGATGTCGTGAAATAACTGTGGGCTGTGTGGTAAATAAAATGGGAGAGGGTGGGGTGGGGTGGGATGGGAAGGGGGGGGGGTTAACAGTACAGTGTCTTACTGTTTCCACTGACCCTGTAAATCTGTATCAATTCTCCACACTACCCCCCCCCCCCTCTAGCTGTCAAAACAGGCCCGGCTACCAGTCACTCTCTCTCCTCTCGCTTTACTGCTTGGGTCCCGTCATGTAAATAGTTTAACGTCGCGGCGGACGCTCGCACTGCGGTGCTCACCGAGGCCGGAGTTTCTCCAACTTTAAAGAAAACGAAACATGCACAGTCGCTGCGGCCTCGGATCGGATCGTTATCAGCAGAATCTCCGGGGGCTGGAGTGCGCTGGTGAAAGGGGCGACGTCACAATCGTTTGTGCGTTAAGGCCGACAAAATACACGAAAAGTACTGAGTAAGTCGGCTACTATTGCTTCCTAAAAGCAGACATGTGTCTGCAGGGGAAAACTAATAATAATTTCAGAAAATATAATACAAGCAGTTGTTGTGGTCCTTGCATTAAGTGAAATGTGGGTCTAGTTTTAGGGGTCATTTTCTTGTCATAACGTGGGTATTTTATTTTATTTTGTTTAAATATATTTTTAAAGTAAAGGCCTAAGTATATATATTTTTTTTCTCTACCCACTTAAATGAACTCTCTCCGCTGATTTACCATTTAATACATGAGTATTGAAGCGCACAGTATTACGGTATTAAATATAGTATTTACAGAGGGCACTTCACCGGGTGAGTGCGTTTCTCCTCGCCACGACCGCACAGTTAATCCGCTGTCCTCTGCACTCCGCTAATAAGAGAGAGGAGGATTCTGCTTTCGGAAGTCCGGCTCTGCTCTCAAACTCTCATTTATTATGACCCCCCTCCACCACCACCACCGCCACCTTTACATGTGAAGCCAGCCTGCGCCCAATGCATTTTCAGTCTGATGGGCATTCCTGATGGCCGCTGCCCTCGCGATCATTTCTCACCAGCTTCACAAGAGAGAGTCGTGCTCGGGATACCACGCATTATTCACGCACGGAGAATCTATTTCTAAAAAGAAAAGTAAAGGTTTTCTCTGGTAAAAAAAAAAACACCGTTGTTCAATTGAAATTTGTGCTTCTGAAAAAAAAAAAAAAAATATATATATATATATATATATATATATGGGGGGAAAAAAGGCTGTACATTATTTTGTAATAATGGGGTATTAACGCATGTTAGTAGGCCTATCGGAATAACATGATGTGCCCATAATATCAGTCTTACCAACTTTTTATTTTATGTTTTGTGTTTTTTTTATTCAAATGTTGCTTTAATTATGTTGACAAATATTATATATATATATATATATATAATTTTTTATTATTGTTTTATAGTTTACAGACCTCTTTCCTCGTGGACCATAGCTGTATACAGGCTAATTATCATCGATTCCATTCCAAAACAAAACAAAAATAGACCAAGAACGAAACCAATAATAATGATAATAATTCACCGTGCATGTAGCTCAATAATCCTTTTTTTTTTTGGTATGTGAGTATGTTATGCAGCCAGACTTTTTTTTTCCCCAGCATGAAAAAAAATTGATTTTTTTTTTGCACCCCCACCACCACCACCAGGCTATGTGTGTGTGTGTGTGTCTCGGGAGCGGCCTTGGGTCCTTGAGGAAGTTCCAGTTCAGTAAACAGGAAGGCGAAAAAACGCCCCCCCCCTCCATTTCATTTTTCATCAACTTCCTCCTTTTAATGATGATACAGGAACACCCCACACACACCCACACACCGGCACCACGTCCCCCGGCCTCTCAACACACACACACACACACACACAGGGGACTGGGACATGACACGCGTGACACAAATGTAGTTCCTTTTCTTGTCGGGATAAGTGAGGGAGGCTGTGACATGGGAAGGCGCAGCAGCAGCTCTGTATGGGCTCCTTTGTTGTTTTTTTCTCTCTGTGTGTGTCATCTGTTTCCCGTTTATGTACACAGCGCAGCTCCAGCCCCGCAGAGCCGCTTCGCATTGTGTGTATTATGTGCATTATGTGTGCGGGCTTGCCGCTCCTTTGAACCTGTGGAGGGCTGTGAGCAGGGCGCTGAGTTTTTGGCTTTACAGTCTGTGTGTTGGTGATGATGAGTGGGGTGAGTAACTGATGCCACTTCTTTCTCTTTTTTTTTAAAGGTGTGTGCTTCTCTGTGTGGGAGAGAGTCGCGGTGCTTTGTGTGGGAGTGAGTGGGGAGTGTTTTGTTGTGTTTTGGTGGGTTTATTGGCAGGGCATGAGAGAGGTGAGTGACCCGGTGCATGGGAAGAGGCTGTGTGTGTTTTTTTACAGAAACTCTCAGCAACAATTTGATCAGTTGAGGCGATTTCGTTAAATTTGGGCTATTTGCTGCGTGTTTATATTCACGCAGAAGCCCATTTTGGGGATTGGACCAATATACGCTCCCTTTCCCTTGCAACCACACAAACACACCCCCCCCCCACACCATCCCACCCTGTCGCAGCATCTCCTGTGATTGCTTTACGTTTAAATCGGCATTTGAGAAGCCCTTAATGTTTCTCTGCATACTGATAGGGGTGAACCGCGCGGCCACGCCTCATGAATAATGCACGAGCCAGGAGTCACCGCGAGGTCAGCAGACAGGCTCGAGCCGCGCACTGAGACGCGAGAGAAGACTTCTTGACGCGCAGGCGCAGGAGAGTGCGGGAGAAAGCTCGCGGCGCAGCACTACTTCCACACTTGTTTGTGTGTTTACTTGGACAACAAAAGGGGAGAGGGATTTGAACAACTGGCTGCTTTTTTTGTTTTATTTACCTTGCAGTGCCCCCCCCCCCCCCCCCCCCCCACAACATCCGGGTCAGGCAGGGAGGGAAGTTTACCTCAGACAAACTAAAAACTTCCACATTCAAATCAGGCTGGCTGTGTAAATACGCAGCCACCAAAACAAAAAAATCATGGTTAATCACGATTAATTATAACATGCAAAATGACATAATATCATCGGTGGAGCAAACTTCTATATATGCATATATATATATATATATATATATATATATATATATATTTAATTAACCTGAACGCCGAGTGCTCGACATAAAGGGAAAACCGGGGCTGATCGGCTCATTCATTTTGAAAGTCAATAACAGCCTTTATCGGTGCCGCTTTGTGAGACCGGGGAGAGCGCCTGGATGGAGCCAGAATAGGATTTTGTTTGCCTTGGCAAATGATGTGGCCGAGGCCGATAACCTCGCAAACGGGCGGCCTATTTAAAGTTAAAGAACAACGGGCGGGTATCGTGTGTATTTTTCAGATTATGCCTGGATGACACACACACACACTGCAACAGGTAGTCACATAGTTGGTTTATGAAGCCGTAATACACGCTTGTTACCTGGGAGAACTACACAGACATGGTAGGCTACAGATACAGCTGGGGCCTTACTAAAAGAATATGCCAAATGAAGCGCTGTTGTCATTTTAAATAACACTTTCGAGCCTATCTAGGCCAGACTACTATACTATAGTAGGCTATTAAAAGCAATGGGGTAACATATATCATGCTCGCTAGGCTCCTACTATTACTAATTAGAAGGCTAGTTGTGTGGTAGCAGTAGCCTACTATCAGACAGTGGTAGCAACTGCTTAAGAGTTAGAAGCCTTTTTGTTGCCCTGAAAGGAGCCTCTTCCGCCCCCGAAACAGGAATTAATGAGTCTGGTCTCGTTCAGATCATTTTTATCGCCATCCCACGGTGTCAATGTGTGCCAGAGGGTCGTATGTTCCCATGCAGCTCTCTCGCGCCGCCACCAGAGCCCGCTTCAGACCAGTATAGGACAGCTAGAACCGGCACGAGAGCCCCCGCGAGCCCCCACCACGCGACTACCTCCCTCCCAAAGCACGCGCCCCCCGTCTCCTCTTGAGTCCCGAACCGACGATAACCTGTAGCAGCCTCCCGTCTCTCCCTCGCTGTTAAAACACACAACTGTCAGAACTGTCGCCATGTTTTTTTGTTTTTTTTTTGCGTTTGATTAATGGCGGGTGTGCGGAGCCACACGAGTGTGTCTTTAGGTGTAAGGGCACAGAGAGACAGATATATATATGAAAAAAAATGCTATTGAAGGAGGCGCTGTCGATTAATTTCTGCCCTCTTTTACGTCGTTTCCTCTCGGCTGTTGTTAGCGAGAGGACAAGCTAGCTCCTGAGTAGCAACAGGCTCAGTCAGAAGCGCCAAACACTGGACAACATTCAAGCTAGCGAGTGAATAAAGACCAAGTACAGGCTACTGTCGCTGTTTTTCTCCTTTTCTTATTTGCCCCTGTCTCCAATGCCTCGAGGCAAAGCAGGGTGGGAGGGGGGGGCAAGAAGAATCCAGGGTTATTATCAACAGAGCAGCCCGGGTGGATGTCCAAGCTAATAGCACAGCCTGTAGCACGAGGTTCATGGAGTTGAAGGGTCAAAAGTTCACCGTCGTGCGTGAGTTCCGCCCTCGCCTCTCCTCACTCACTCGACTCCTCTCGACCAATTGCTGTATGTCAAAGGCAATGGAGGGAGGAGGAGGGGGGGGTTAAGAAGAGCAGAGGTAGGGAGGGGGGTACAGATGAGAGAAATGATAGCACGAGGCAAAGGAGAGGTGACGGCCTGACCTTCCCTTCCCTTCCCCGGTAACAAAAGCAAAGCTCCTCCCGCCGCCCGCCATGTACAGAGAGAGAGAGAGAGAGATGAAGGGAGAAGAAAGACATGTAAAAATGGAGGGGTTGAAGGTGGTGGTGGTGGTGGTGGGAGGGCGGAAGGTATTCGGTGACATGGAGGTGGGAGGAGGGGGGGTGGGGGGGTTGCAGGTGTTTGGGCTACACATTTTGTTCACACCGGCTAACATTTGTGTTTCATATGGAGGGGCTTTGGTTCTGGGCAGAGGCTACCTCGGACTACCGGAGGTGGAGGAGGAGGAGGAGGAGGAGGGAAGGCAAAATGAAAAAAAGATGTAGGCCCTAATATAGCACAACATTCGTTGAAACTACAGGCCTGGTCCAAATAGGTTTTTTGAATTGAAAATAATGAATAAATAAATAAATAAACAAGAAAATAGGCAACACAAATGGATCAAGGGAAACCAAACTGCTGTTCACATCAGCAGCAACCGTTCACACACAAGCGTATGAACCAACCCGCCGCTTTAATCAAATGCCATAAATACCATAAATAATATTACACCACTATTTATTGATATTGCATTTTATGGGAAGCAATAATACCACATTAATGACGGAGTGTGTGTGTGTGTGTGTGTCCATGACCAGAGATTAGTGGTTGTAAAGTGGTGGTTTACAGCTATATATATATATATATATATATATATATATATATATATATATATACATATATATATCCCCAAACCATTTCGGAGAGAGAGGTGGGGGGGTAGCAAAGCAGAGCTCTTCCTCTCCTCAGCCTTATCACCGCGACCCTGTCAAAAAATAAGCTCTTATCTCGCCGCACCATCCCCAAAAATATTGCTCTCCTTATCTGATTTTTTTTTCCACTGCAAGATTAATGTCCGACCCATGTTTACTCTTCTAGGTGAAAGGAATGAGCTTCAACCCCCCCCCCCCCACCCCTCCCCGCTATCCATCCCTCTGTCTGCTGTCTTTCTTTGTCTTCTTTCTTCCTTCCTCTAAAGTTGAGCAAGTTATTATTATCACTATTATTATTATTGTTATTTATAAAATAATACCCTATATTGTATTCTACTATAGTTGTTTGCTATTGCTGTTAATAAACACGTTTAGCTTTGCATATCTGGGCGTATCACACAAGTTAGCCAGATGTGTGTGTGCTGGGGGTGTGATAAAAAATTTTTTTTAAAAACAACACCCATGTTTTGAACTGCTGTGGCCTCAAACAATGGCACAAACAATCTGAACTCCAGATCGTTTAATCTCGCCCTCTTGAATAGCATCCATTTGACACATATTGTTGGAGCTGTGCTTTATGGTTAAAACGAGGAGGGAGGGGGCAGAGATGAGGGGAAATTAGTCTCCAATGAGGAGCAAAATGATCATGGCAGTAAATATATAATCCGGTTATTGACGTGAATACTCTGGCCTGCTGCTGTCCTGCGTCTATGGAACCTGCGGGCTGTTATTCACAAGGTGGACTTCAGCAGAAGAAACAATGACACACTTCCGTGTGCGTAATAATAATCGTGATGTAATGTGGACGTATAGTAGTGACATGCGGAGGGAGAAGTGTGGACATATGGCTGCTCTTAACCCGATAAAAAAAAAAAAAGCCGCCGCCGGGCTGCGGAGGGTCGGATAACACAGATGTAAATCCACCTGATACCTCCGCGTCTGACCTCCGCGCGGCTCAAAGCCTGTTCAGCGCGCTACAAAAAAACAAAAACAAAAACAAAACAAAAAAAAACGGTTGTTTATAGGAAATAAGCTGC